>NW_009697200.1:60521-73278 GCF_000703405.1 Apaloderma vittatum
TTGTCTTCTCTTCTTCTCTCCTTTCTTCACCTCTCCTCTCCTCTCCTCTCCTCTCCTCTCCTCTCCTCTCTTCTCTCCTCTCTCTCTTTCTCAATCTCCTTCCTTCCTTCCTTCCTTCCTTCCTTCCTCCCTTCCTCCCTTCCTCCCTTCCTCCCTTCCTCCCTTCCTCCCTTCCTCCCTTCCTGTCTCCTTCTCACTCCTTTTTCATCTCTTTTCCATCTCTCTCCTCTCATGCTATGCAAATTACATTTTGGCTACCCTTCATACCCAAACTTGCCTTACCTAAGTGTAACTTAGGTGGGCAGGGGAGAGGGGCAGGATACAAGGGTAGGTATCTAGGATCAATGATGAGGAGGGAAACCTAGGTACAGTTCATCCTATCGCAAAGTGTTGTCTGTTTTCTGATGGTGTGGATGCCTTCTCTGAGTACCTGTCTTTCACCACCTTCCGTACCCCAGCCATACAGACTCTCCTGAAAGAGCTTATTCTTTATCCCTGTGGCTTCAGGCAGGAAGGAAAGGGATGAAGGGCATGGAGAAATGTTTCTGTGAAATGCAGCCTTGAGATTCTGTGAAACTGGGCCACTGCTTTTCACTCCTGTGCTTTCACGGCATTTCTTTTCTGTAGGACCCTATCCTGATGATTCAGTTCATTCTGCGTCTCTTTGGGGATGGGAACAGATATGCACATCTTTGCCCACATGCCCTTCTGTGTGTCTTGTTGCTGGCTTCCCACCTTTCCATACTGTAGTGTCTCCACAGCCCCTCTCCTCGCATCAATCCCCAGATGTGGCACCCTGAACCTCTCAGGATGTGGCTGAGACACATGAGCAAACAAGCACTCAACAGAACGAGACAGTCTGACCTGTCCTGTGAGTCTCAGTGACTTTCAGAGA
This sequence comes from Apaloderma vittatum, assembly GCF_000703405.1. NCBI lineage: Eukaryota > Metazoa > Chordata > Aves > Trogoniformes > Trogonidae > Apaloderma > Apaloderma vittatum. The sequence goes on from NW_009697200.1 coordinate 61,417, forward strand.
AGTTAAAAACAGATTCATCACTTTTTCTAGCTGGTGTGAACATGAACAGAACTAGAGAAATAGAGTATTTTTACAGTTTAAGTCTTTGCCTGAGCTGCTCTTTAAACAGTTCATGAATTTTACAGAAATGTAAATTTTTGATTAAGCTGAATTTTTTATGATCTTCCTGTGTAGTTATGGTGGCATACAGGTTGGCATGATAAGTACTCTCATCTAGCTGTCTAGCAACTGGCTAAACTCACTGCTCGTGTTTGTACTTACTTGAAAGCACCTATAATTGCTACTTCATTAGCAGAAGAGAAATGCCAAAAATCCCTTCTAGGGCAGAAGGTCTATTTGGCCAAAGAATGTAAAAGCTGATGTTCATCAATACTTCAGACTTATGCAAGTTTTTAAGACAGAATACTCTCCACTGGAAATGCTTCTGCCCTGTAATTTTTAAATTCCAGACATTTATTCAAAAAAACAAAGTTTTGAGAGCTTGAATTAATTTTTGACAAAAATAGCATGTGGACATACATCTTCCAGTAACTGCAGTCTAACTATGTCTTTATGAACAAAATTTTAGAAATTAAAATTATTTTTTTCAAAAAAATAATGGATAAAAATCAACAAAGTTGCAAAAATAATCTTCCTTGAATTGGAGTGGTTACAGACTTATAGACCTACAGTAGGTCAGCTACACTAGTATATCCTTTTTATGTACAGTGAATGTGGTGTATACTAATGTGCATTGACTGACCTTATAATACGACTTAAAATGATTGCAGTTCTTACATGAATGATCAGCGTGAATCCTTGGGTCAACAAAAGGCTGATTTTGTCACATTCATTGCATTCAAACTATTTGACTTGTTTCAATGAGGTTAAGTTTTCATGTGCATTGGACATCTATGAAGCCCTGGGAGCTTGCAAACCTTGATACCATGGACTATTTGCAAAGCCTTTCCATGGTTTTAAACAGTGAGTTGAAGAACATTAATTATTATTTCATTATTTGAAAGAATTTAAGCAGTTGATACGGTAACTATTTTTTTCTGAAGGCAATACTGGTAAGTAATTACATTCAAAAACTTGTATTTTTATGGCTTCAATACTTTATTTCAGAGCAAATCGCCAAAAATCAGCAGTTTAAAGATTGAAGTTTGTAGCAATAATACTAATTCTGCTTCTCTCCAGGTATGTAATATTTTAATTTTGTTTAACTATGATATGCAAATCAGGTAACCTGGTGCCAAAATCTTAGGCTTACATTTTTTTCATTTTAAGTTTGGAGCCTTGATAATGCCATGTGAGGTTGCATCTGAATACATTGCATGTACTGCAAATGACTTTAATAGTTTTACAAGGTCAGAGTGATCCAATTAGGTGCATAGCCATATTTGTATCACACTATTATATCCTAGATAAGATGAGACACAGGTGAAAAAAAGGTCAAATAATTTAATATACTCCTACACCACTTGAAAAATTGCTCTCCTCTCTATGCTACCCTAGGTCTTTTATTCTGACTTGGCTTTAGTAAAAGCTGAAAAAAACTTCAGAAACTTTTTTTCTCTTCTGTGAATAGTTAGTTATGGCAATTATCTAAATTTAGATTAAACACTGTTATGTTTACTTTAATTTATAATATCATGTCTGTGTAAATGGATTTTGACAGCATTTCTAGGTGTCACTTAAATATATAGTGTCCAATCACTGCCGCAGCAAGTTTGGAGTATGAAATCATCCTTTACTCATGTGCAAAGGAAAGAATAAGTACATAGTGAGATCCAAATTGTCCATTTCTGCTGAACTGTATAGATTGCTTTTTAAATATAGATAAACTATTTAATGTATGACACAGGAATGTCCAGATTTCTTACAGATTGTTCCTTGTACTTTTTGAATAGGAAAACTTAAGTGTGCTTTAAGTTTTTTTGTGTGGCTGTCTGTGGCTGCCCACACAAATACTAGAAGTTGTACATCAATACTTCATCACCTGTATTCATTTTCCACTTCAGCAATGACTAATCAATTGCAATTTGATTTAAATATATCACATTGTTCATGGCTGTTTTCTCTTTATGCTGTTCAGTGCTTGGTATACATCTGTCACATTCATCTCTATTTAAATTTCTTTCACTGAAAAAAAACCCTAAGCTGTTGTTTAGCAGAACATTTAAGCCACTAATGCAATAAAACTCCGTGTATGACCTTATGGGAGAGCAAGTGAAATTTAAATAAGAATTATTTCTCTTATACATGCTAACTCTCTTACAGATTTTACTCCCTCTCTCACACCATGTGCTCACAGGCACTAGGGTATGTTTGTCCAAGGAGTTTATTCAGGACCACTTCTGAGACACTGAAGTATGAGGGCCTGGAGGAGACTCAGAGGACACCTTACCACTCTCTACAGCTACCTGAAGGGAAGCTGTAGTCAGGTGGGGATCAGGCTCTTCTCCCAGGCAACTAGTGACAGGATCAGAGGGCACAGCCTGAAACTTTGTCAGAGGAGGTTTAGGTTAGATATCAGGAAACTCTTCCTCATGGAGAGGGTGATCAGGCATTGGAATGCACTGCCTGATGCTAGGGAATGAACAGACCTTAGCTGGTAACGTTAATGGATAGTATACATCAGGTAGCCAGTAAGTACTTTCCAATAATACATATACACAAGGACTAACAGCCAAGTAATCAAAGCATGAAGCAACCAATAGACAGGCTGAGTAAGTTTGAAAACTGTATAGTTGGTTTTAGAAAAGTATTTGCGATGAACAACTGCTGCACTGGAGAACATACTCAGAAGAGGACGCTTACCTATGGAGACATCCATTGCATCTTTTCCCAGCTGCACATGGAAAAGTTATCCCTTTCTCTTTTCTCCCTTCTGCTTTGTGGGTTTTTATTCTTCCTTTTTTTTTTCCTGAATTATAGTTAAGGCAGACGATCAAATATATATCCAGCAAATAAACATTTTTGCAGGTAAACCTGTCTTATTATCCTTTGTACAACATATTCCTACCAGAGAAATGCTTGTACTAAACAGCTAGAAAACTTTTTCTTTAGTAGTGCTTTTCACAACTTTCTCTAGTTACTTTATTTGCAGGTGGAATTCTATCTGACTGCTTTGTTAGAGATCTAACCTCACAGAGCTGCCTCATCAATCACAATGTGGTTTTGGAGATTAGAATTGTTTAGTTAATCTCAAAAGCTTTCCTAAGTATGATTAAAAATCAGTGATCAGATCACAATGGCCATTTCTACTATGCTACTACACTCAAACATGCAATAGAGAACTGCAGTTGCAAGAAAAAGTAAGTGGACCTTTTGGAATTTCATGGTGGTCTGCATTAATTTGTCATAAAATGGGACCTAACTGTCACCTAAGTCAAGAATATTGAGAAATAGAATGTGCCTAAAATAATAACACAAAAACAATCATCATCCTCCATGTCTTTATTGAACACACTCAACATTCAAAATGCTAGTGGAAAAAGTAAACAAACGCTTGAGTTAACCTCAAAAAAGCTGATCAGAGTCAGGTTAGCCTTTATATGTCCTGCCATGCTCTGTTACCATTCCACAACACTTGTCATCTGAACCCAGAATATTAGTCCTCCAGTACAGTGAGTGAGGCAGGGTCCTTTAAAAAAGTAAAATATGGTTGCAATGTTGGAGGAGGCTGAAGAATTTACTTCTTCAGTCTCTTAAAAAACCATAATTTACTCTTGTACAAGCTACGTATGGCTTTTAAAAAATTAACAAACTCTTAAATCGTTACAGCATGTGACATTATATCTACAACTGCTGGGGTTGCAAGCAGGGATGGACATTTCTTCATCCTCTGCAGACACCTTTGCCTCCTGATTTATCAAGGTGTCTAGTGGAATGTGACAAGCTATTATCCCTGGACTTGTGCTCAAGGTGGGCAGGATGCTGTGTCCCTGGATCACAGAAAGCTTAGTTCCTGATGGATGCTGATGATGCCAGAGGAGTGATGAGTACAGGAGTTCCTGTATTGTATTGTAAGGCCTTTGGTCATTGTTTCCTCAAGGGTTCACATGCCAGGGCTTTCCCTTTTCACCAGCCTGTCTTCTCATACTGCAGTATTTTTGCTAAGCTATTTATGTTTTGTGTTCTTACTTCCCCAGGCTTCCAGCACTAAGCTTTTCAGCTAGTCACTTACAGATTTACACCTTCTTAATCTTTTCCATTCTTCTTTGATGGACTCTCTCCCCGCTTTTGATTTGGTTTGCTCAGTCTCGTTCTTACCAAGAGGTCTTGCTCACTCTCTTCCCTCATCAGCTCAGCTTTCCTTACTTCCTTCTCATATTCAGTGTAAATGCCATTTTCTTTTTGGTTCCACCATCACCTCCTTCCTAAGCTTTGTGGAAAAGTTTGCTCTCCTCCTTTCAATTTTTCTCTCCTCCTGGATTTGCACTTAGGTGGCATCATCTCAAAGGGAATAAATAAAAAATTAAAGTTCAAGCAATTCCTGAGCTTTAAGAGATGTTTCAAGGCTAGATGCGTTAAGCATTCTCCTCTTTTCATATATGCATACATATGTCCCCATAGACAATTTCAAGTTACATAGTCAGTTAATGATGCAGTTTCTTATAGGCAAATCTTCTTTTGAAGTTGTTTTATTTTGTATTCATTGAGGTCACCCTCTGCCTCTCATCTTTGCAAGCAGCTCTCATTCATGTCATAGGCAGTTTAACAAGCTTAAGCTCCGTAGCATTTTCTGGTCCCAAATGTCTTCTGACAGAGCAAAGTATCCACAGAGCTACCAATCTCTGCTGCATATAAAATTAGCAGTACACAACACAGTAGATAACTCTATAGAAAGATATAATAATTACAGATGTACAGTAACAGTGGAAACCTGATGAAGGAGTTGGGAATACAGACTAATGCAGTGCCATTTCCTTAAGAATCTATTGCTGTTTTGGACAGTCCTGCTTTTCTCAAAGCACAGAAGTGAAAAAAATAGCTAAATCAATAGAAGTCAATAAATTTGAGGCTTCTAAAGTGTCCTCTTGTATGTTTCTTTGCAGGCAGAGGACATTACCTATCAGTTTGATTGAGTATTTTTGACATATGATGTTACTTTCACTACAAGCTTTGCAAGAAAATAGAGAGCAATCCTTCTTCTGTGATGTTCCTTTCCTGTGCACTTTACATGATCAAGGCACCTGTTAACTTTAATAAGAGTCTTTAGTGTGCAAGTGTAATTGGTTTGAATACAGAGTGAAGTGTATCACAGATTCTGGTGAGTTTTAGTCAGAGATGGATTGAGAGATCTTGCAGAGGAGATTGACTGCCAGTTTATTTTTTTTAAGCGTTGTGATGTAGCATCTTTCAAGTTTTTTTTTAGATTTCTACTATTTGTTAAATGTGCTTGGTGTCTATGCACCCAAAGTCATTCACATTAAAAATGTATATTTAGTTGAAAAATCAAGTGGCTGGGAATAAGGAAGTGCCTGAAAGGATATTTTCTGAACAACCTAAATCTTTTCTACACTTCCAGCTACCTGTTCTCACTTCTTGATATGCATTTGGAGTCAAGGTCAGCACTGAGCACAAGCAAAGTGTGTGGTTACCTATGGCAGAAAAATTGCAATGAAATATCCCTTGGAAAGGCTATATTGGGACCCTATAAAGGGTCTTTACCTTGGTTGCTGATGTAATTTCTGTCTCATCTCAAGGAAGAGGTGGGACCACATGTCGGAGCAATGCTTGCTGCTGAGCAGCCAGGATCTGTCTCTTGCTTGCATAGAATCATGGAATTGTAGAATCATAGAATCATAGAACAATTCAGGTTGGAAAAGACCCTTGTGATTATCAAGTCCAACCATTGACCCTACACTACAAGATCACCCCTAAACCATATCACCCAACACCCTATCTAAACAACACTTGAACACATCCAGGGATGGCAACTCAACCACTTCCCTAGGCAGTCTATTCCAGTGTCTGACCACTCCTTCCATGAAGAATTTCTTCCTAATGTCCAGCCTAAACTTGCCCTGTTGCAACTTGAGACCATTCCCCCTGGTTCTGTCCCTAATTACCTGTGAGAAGAGACCAGCACCAACCTCTCTACAATGTCCTTTCAAGTAATTGTAGAGCATGATGAGATCCCCCCTCAGCCTCCTCTTCATCAAACTGAACAGACCCAGCTCCCTCAATCGCTCCTCATAAGGTCTGTTCTCCAGGCCCTTCACCAGCTTTGTTGCCCTCCTCTGCACTCGCTCCAACACCTCAATCTCTCTTACACTGAGGTGCCCAAAACTGAACACAATACTCAAAGTGCGGCCTCACCAGTGCTGAGTACAGAGGGACAATCACCTCCCTTCTCCTGCTGATCACAACATTTCTAATATAAGCCAGGATGCCATTGGCCTTCTTGGCCACCTGGGCACACTGCTGGCTCATATTCAGCTGGCTGTCAATTAGAACACCCTGGTCCTTTTCCGCCGTACATCCTTCCAGCCACCCTTCCCCAAGCCTGTAGTGTTGCATGGGGTTGCTGTGACCAAAATGCAGGACCCTACACTCGGCTCTATTGAATTGCATGCAGCTGGCCTGGGCCCATCGTTAGCTGTAGCTTTATTAGCAAACAATCTGGGGTTTGTTCTGCTTCTGGGAAGTCAAAAGCATTAGGACAGCAGCCCTAGAATTTTTCCTTGAATATGTTCATATAGTCATGGTAAAAGCAGAATTTCAGCAGTCCCAGCACTGAGCTCTGAGGGTCACCATATGGCCTCACAGAGCCAGGCTTGCAACTACTGTTGCAGATGAGCATAAAGCAGTGCTGTGTGGTTTTTGAGAGAGAGGAGATTGATCTCCCAGTAGCACCTGCCATTTCTTCCCACATTCTCTTTCGTATCCTATGGGAAGGTCTGTCATGGTTATCTGCTACAGAGTCACTACTTTCTGCTGCAGGAGTAGCCTCGGGGATGCAGGCAGGTAAGTCAGTCTGTAGGGACAGAATGATCAAAGATTAGATCAGATGGAATGGGAGACTGAAGGTTCATGAGGGATATTAAAGAAGGAAAAAAATGCTGTCACTCACAGATCACCCAACCTTCTCTCAAATTTTCATACTTTTTTCTTTATTTCACTGCCAAAAATCTGCTGACATATTTCAGCCTTTTACTTTTGCACAGAGATACTTATCCCTCTAAAACAAATACACAATCAAATTCAAACCTCACTTATACTTTATGGCCTCCCTCAAACCTTTGTTCCACTAGTAGTTAGCCTACATGATTAACTGTGCTTTAAAATGAGTCAGATTTGTGTACTGCATGATGCTCCAGTTTAGTCCTTTCATAAAAGCAAAGCAAATTCAAACAGAGCCAATAGCTCTTTCTCAGTTGGCCACTAACTGTGAGTTAGTTTTATATTTCTATGTGCTCAGCATGAGATATCCAGGAGCAGATCTACGTAAGCCTTAAGCATGTAGCTGCGGCATAAATCACTTAAAGTTGTGCTTTGAGCATGAGGGTCCTATGAAATGTTAAGTGTTCAGGAGGATGATGGCGTAATGCTTTTAAATTAGGTGCCCCATATAAGCGAATGCTTCTAACAGTTTTGGCTTTTACTTCTTCAGATCTTAGTTTCTTGGGAGAAAGATAAGACCAAGTAATTGAGGAAGCTGTCAAACTCAGTAATTAAGATGTGTGAAGCAACTACGCTTATGATGAAGAAGATGAACCCATGCTGAGAGCAATGTTTCAGGATTCAAACACTACCTCGTCGTTGTTTTTTTTTTCCTTTTCAGAAAGATAAACTATTTCAAGTTCCAACCCTTCTTTTTATCATGTGGAAGACATTTTCTTCCCTGAGCTCTGAGAAGCCTATATAAACACAGAAACCTGCCTGGAGCAGACAGCTGAACTAGTTGGTTCAAGTTTGGAAAAACAATAAAGAATGGAAAGCAGGCTTGGACAGGTAAGTGTCAGAGAATGGGTTAGACTAGATGATCTTTAAAGCCCCTTCCAAACCAAAACATTCTGTGATTCTGTGAAAAGTTACTTCTCTGCCTTACATTCCCACGTACTAATGCCAGGATTGAAGACTGCAAAACCTATGTGTGCCTGTGAGTTCCCAATCCTTCTTTATACTTAGACTGGTTTCTTAGCAGAGGTTGAATCTGGCCACTCACAAAGAGCTTGATACGGGTAAAATTCACCATGATGCAGGAGCCTGGACTTTGAACCCAGGCTCTTGCCAAACTGCTGATCTGGCTCTGCTGACCTTGTGCTAGGGCAAGTTCCAGGTTGCGTGCAGTACAAGGTCTCAACAGACGGAGAGGTGAACTCTTCATTCTCTAATTAGCATAAAATATTTACACACTATAGTCTAGTGATGTCCTCAGCCCTGATATGAGTATTCTCATATTAACACAGCAAATGACTCTCAGTTTTTTGATTGTAATCAGTATATTGACAGTGACTCTGGAATTTTCACTCATCTAGTTTTCAAACTCACTTAATTGTTAGCTTTATTTCTCATAAGCCTGACATTTGATAAGCACTCTAAGATATATAAGCTTTGCCTGGCAGTCCGGAGGCATAAAACAATAAGATCTTCACTACTGAGTTATATGTTTGGAAGAGAAGTTAAACTTCAGGAATTAGAGTTGCCAGAACTACATACAGTAAGGACCAATAAAATTTTATGGCCTTGAAATGAAGTGTCACTCAGCAAGTTTGCTAATCTTAGCAACCATTCATAACCAGATAGTAAAACACAATATGCTCAGAAAAAATATAAAAAAAGTATATGCTAACTCAAGGAATGAATTTTGAGTAAATCTTACTGCATGATCTGAGAACTGTTCATATTGAGTATGTTGCCCATTATCAGAGAATTCACGGAGCTTTTAGGACTAATCCTGGTACTGAGAAACTGTTACTGTCAGCACTGAATTCTGTTAATGTACTGACAGTGACAAAGAGGAATACATGTATGGCTGGAATGGCACATAACAATGGCTAGCTGTAGGGAGAAAACATTGTTGCTCTTTACTACTTTAAAACTGTAAATGCATCTAGAGTTAAGTAACAGAATGGTCAATTCCAGAGTTACATCAACTACCCACTTCTTTCCCCTGATGCAGCAACAAGTTCAATCATATTCTACTTACGGTGAGATTTAAGAAAATCACTCATCCAAATCTGGTTCCAAATGTTGAACAAATTATCTAGTTGCTTCATAAACCAACTTCTGGTCAGCTACCCATTTAAAAAAAGCATGTCATACTGGATAAATTGCAGAAATTATTTTGAAAAGTGCACAAACCTTGTAACTCTCTTGGAGCTAATAGCACGTTCTCCTTGAGTAACATTTAAGAAGGTTTTTGAGATTAAAAATAAACAGTTGATGAAAAAACACATCCCTCTTGTAATGTTCTCTGATTTTTATCCATTGTTCCAGGTGACTTAGATTGTAAACAGGATTTTAAATAAAGGAGTAGTACTACAACGATAGCTTGATAAATTTTTTCCTTACTCACAGCCGGATCTAGCACAGTTTAATACACTCTTGCTTTGTAGAAGACCTTCTGAATTAATTTGTAAAGCCTTAGGGTAGTTGTGTTGTACTATTTTAAAAATATTTTTTGAGTAGTATGATGGCCCTACTGTGGACAGACATAAAGTGTTACTGGAAAATCTCATCATACTCTAATGGATATTACTAGATTTCCTACACCTAACTTATGTCACCCAGGAAAATTTGTAGCTCAAATAGTCCATCTAAAGGAAAAAAAAATTAAGTAATCCTCTCCTTTTATCTTGGATTTAGCCTTCCATGCACAACATTCTCCCTGGACCTGAGACAAATCTGGAAACAGAATAATCACATCCACTGGGCGATGAGTTTAAGTTAAGCAAATTTCAGTCAATATGCCTTAGTGACGTGGGCCTACCTGACACAGAACTCTAGATACAGTTTATTCACATGCCATGAACATCACCTACACATAATAGGAAGCGGATTATGTTTTCAGAATTGTATTTCTCTTTGTTTTAAGAATAAACCCATGTTGTTCTGGTTTTAGGGAAATCTGTGCTTTCTAGTGTTTCTGTACTCCTAGTGAACAATGTTGACAGACTGATGGAGTCTGACCTTCTTTTTAGCCATTTTCACAGCAACCACATCACTGTTTGCCTGTCTTACTAAGAAACCTCCCCTTATTGCTCACATGGACTGTGATCAATGAGTGCCCTGAATAACAGCAGAGGGATTTTACCACCTGGTAGCTTGTGCCCTATCCACTATAAGCCCACAAGCTTATACTCTTGGAAAGTATATCAGGACATGTGTAATATACTTCTCTAAAACTACTTGCCTTCAGCTTCTGAGGGTTGCTTCCCTTTTCACTCCTAACTCACTTAAATTTCAAAGGGAGTTAGTCTCTGGTCATCTCTGGTGACCACAGGCTAGGTGATGAGTTGTAGACCATGCATGAAAGTATTTCAGCTGATCTCTGCTGTCATGTTAGAGCCCACAGAGAGCAATTTTTTGAGATAGCTAGTCACATGGGATTTTCTAAAAGAGCGCCAATGCACTTCAAACTGCATTTAAAAGTAGGTGGAAGTTCTGCTGTGTCACAACACACGAAAGTTGCTTCATCAAGTGCACCACCAGACAGTTGCTGTGGTTTCTAGGAGGTGTTAGAATGTCAAGTTGCATCTGTTCAAGTAGTTTAATCCAGAGGTTATGAAAGCACAGTGTCCCACCAAGGTCTGTGAACCCTTGGCCAGCTACCCAGAGATGTAAAAAAGCCTGAAGAGTAGTGGTTCCAGCTTCAGCAATAAAAAAGAACTTTCAGAAACTAAAGGCATATTATAACCAATGCTGTAAGAAATACACCCTTTCTTTCATGACCTCTACACAGAAGACAGTGGTAATTACATTTGCCGATGATTTGCAGTTGGGAAATATTGTCTGTTCTGAACAGCCTGTGATTTTTATGCTAGAAGCGTCAAGCGACTTTGAAGAATGAAGCAAAGAAAGTAGGATGAAATGTAGTAGCATTAATTGTAAGCTTGCATTCTTACGAAGAAGAAAAAGCCTCTGTTTTATAGCACAAGGTGTTATTAATTGAAAATGGCAAAGGAGCAACACTGGGTGTACTTGTCAGAAGATGATGGCAACCCACTGATGTAATGTGGGCATGGAAAACACAAATGTTAAGATGTATGAGCAGTGATAGAACATGTTGTGTAGTTGAAGGTGAGTATTGTCTGAGGTTGTATGTTGCCCCAAATCAGTTTTTGTGGGTGTCGAAGGAGGGAAGATAATCTACTTTTTTTGTTGTTGTTGCTTTCTATCACAGCCCTATGTAGGACTTCTTTGGGAAAGCCTGTGCAATTTTGCATTACCACATTCACAGAAGGTAACTCAGATTACAACAGATTCAAAAAAGAACTGCTAAATCGACCACATCACTGAATACCCTATTTTATAAATACGATGTGGTATATGCTTGTTTGCAAGTATTCAAGTCATGTTGGCTTATTACATTAGAACCCATCAGGTGGGATATTGTGTGAATTATAAGCGTGCATCCTAAGAGAAACTGAATGATCAGCATGGCAAAATGAAGCTACTCCTGAGTCTCATAACCAAGATGAGCTTCGGAGAGGATGAATTCTGGTTTCAGTTTCCATTTTGTTATGAAAAATTATCAAGATTTTAACTTAAATGACAGCTATTTGCTTTTGCTCTTAAGATTAATTTCAGTCAAATTTAATAATGAAAATTATTATGCATTTGAAAGCAAAAAAAGAGAGACACCTATTGTTTCAGGACTAAAATTTTATGTGTATATATATAAAATTTAAGTTTTATATATTTTAT
>NW_009697201.1:0-5818 GCF_000703405.1 Apaloderma vittatum
TATCTTTGTCTGAAAGCCCCATAATTTCACAAGTACAGCAATTCGGAGTGGGGGGGGTGTTACATTTCCTGTTTTCAAGGGAGGTTTTCCCCTGTCTTCTAAACCAAGACAGCATGTCACTTGATCACAATACAGCATGAACTCCGCCTCCAAATTCCAATCCCAACCCCTGCAAAGCTGCTGTTACACACAGTTTAACTTACCACATGGAAGACTTCTAACTCCCACTAGGTATTTTTCCTCCTCCTTTCACCCACTTGATCTTAAAAAATACATTGACTCCAAAAGGAGTTAAATTTTACAGAAGTGTATAATCACAGATTAAGCACACTATGACCTTAGGCAAAGCAGAAAAGATGCTCTGACTAAATGCAATCTCACTTGTAAAGAACTAAACATAGTTCTTGCGAGAATATAAGCCCTTGAAGTGGAGAAGCACGCATCTTGGAGACGTATGACCTTTTGAGAATGGTTTTAAACCGTAAGGAAAGAAAAAAAAGCTAAGTCATTGTGCATCTCTTTGCTTTAGTACTGCACATTCTAGGACCAGATTTTTCCCAAGACAGGTCTTTCAAAAGCCACTAGCTCTTCTCCCACTTCACCAGGCATAGCACAAACTGAGTGATTTAGCTAAGCAAACCAAAGAGCATTCAAGCTAGGAAAAAGGGCACCGGGTTCATTATTACCTGAAGGATCTCAGATTTTGTGTTTAGGTCCTCTGGTAAATTCCTTCAAAGGTTTTTAGATGGGAAGGAGATACAATATATCGTACAAAGTACTGTAAGATTATTCAAGAGAACAAGTTACCAATCACAAAGAAAGCAAGCTGAAACTTCTAGGAAGTAATATGCTTGTGACATTAACAGAGTTCATGTACTACAAACACCACAAAAACACAAAAGAAATAATTCCAAAGTTAAGGCCCATAATTTATCAGTTCATCTTTTTACATTATAAAGTATGCATTTTGCAGGCTCAGAGCCTTAAGACTGCCAAGATATTTCCTAATTGACGACACAATCTGCACTTTTCATTCCATCCATATGAATCTAGCTGAAAATTGTTATTACCCTTGCTTTAAGCAGCATAAAGCAGAATTAATCAGTGGCTTAGCTTTACAAACAGCTCTTTGAGTAAGGTCAGACATCTTTTCTACGGCAAAGATATATCAGACAACTGTTAACAAAATGAGTCAGAAGGGCATCTCAAGCACGGCTCTCCAGGGCAATTTAAGCTAACTTGATGGACATTGCACCACGGGCGCAGCAATCAATTCAGGTGTGTCTCTACACTGAATGGAATTACCAACTGCCTTTTGCTCTCCCCTCAAGGAACACTCAGTAGCTAGTCATATTAGTTCTGCCTCCTCAGTCGCTTGTCTCACACATGTTGGAAGCAGCTTGCATTTTTATGATTAGCAGCTTGTTAGCTGACAAACCAACTTAATCTCCTCTCTTCTTAAACTCTGGCCACTGACCATTTTCCAACACAACATGATTAAAGTTGCATACTCGAGGAATTTTCCAAAGAACAGTTATGTTAGTAGTTATATACGCTAGCCTTCATAAAAACATTTGACTTCCAATAGCCACCACTTGTGACATCTCAAAAGCATGCTTACAGAAAACTACTTTTCCCAGACAGCTTTCTGCCATTACTACAAACAGAAAGAAAACAAGGAATATCACTGATGCTTTTATCAAGCCACCTTAAATCAGGTTTCTCCAAGTCTGAGTTTGAGCTGATATCACCAAGAGCAATTCACCCTGTAATCTCAACTCCATACCTTCCAGAAGCCACTCTAGAAAACTCTATTTCTTCCTCAGTACATAAGTGGACATTAAGCCATGGTTCAGCAAGTAATATTAGTACTCTCTATATCGTGGGTTAAACACTAGAAAGAGAATAACTGTAAAGCTAAAAGAACGCATTGCCTAAAAACTTGAGCTGCTAACTTCATGATCAAAAAAAATTTTTTAAAAGTTACACTTCTCATTACATGGGTGTGGAACTGGACAATCTTACGACTATGGCTGTACGAAGAAGTCGGCCAGGACTCAGCTTATTTCTATCAGGTCCAGTCAACCCATCTGGTTATGGTGCCTACAAAGGTATTTTATCAACTGTGCAGCAACAACATCACTAAATGCAAGGTTATCATGTCAGTTTACAAGAACAGAGAGCACAGGCATAACATTTTTCTTCAACTAGTGAGGTGCATATAGTACAGTAAAGATGTCCATAATTCAGTGAAATCAATGACAGTTACCATCTTTCTCAAAGAAAAAAGGCAGCATCTTTAGTTCAAAGACAGATCACAGTGGAAAGGCAAGGGAGTTGAATACTTTGTCTCATTCAATGCAGTTTGAAGAAGAGAACCATTAAGCAGAACACAGGATATTCCAGTAAAGAGGGTGGAAAACACAAGAGGAAGTTGCTTTTAATACAAGTTAACAGTCTAACTCCTTACCACAGGGTGAACTTCTATTAACATTCAGAAACTGAGTGTTGCTCAAGTAGTTGCTGAGCTACAAACTACAGGAACAGTACTCAGAGAAGTAGCATATATGAAGAGGGAAGTGTACAACTCTTCCGTAAACACCTGGTTTTGGCCACCAGTATGGATTAAACCTTGAGCCAAATATGCCTTTATTCATGTCTGTAAGCAAATTAGTTTTCATTTTAAAAAAATGAATGCAAAAGCTACAAACACATTTACACTTCTGCTTATTTTTTTTATTTATTTTAAAGTCAGTTAATCCCTTTCAAATCTTTACCATCTGCTTCTTACTCTGATTCTTGAGTGCTGCTAGACAATATTCAAAGACTACACTGGTACTAGAGACCTCTATGTGTACCTCTACAGAAGAATTCCTCAAATGACTTGCAAAGGAAAAGCTGACCACCACACATCCTGAAAAACATTCACAATCTCAAGAACAGCTCTGCTAGAATAACAGTCCAGCTGGAGGATGAGGAAAATAATCCTCTTTGGGAGCTCTTTCTGCTTGCAAGAGAGGCCTCAATATTAATTTCTGCCTTATTTCTGCTAATCAAAGCAAGTCAGATTTAGTCAACACACGAGATGACATTTCAATATAGAGTTGATGAACTGATTCCCCTTCATTCAGATCAACTGAAAACTCGGATATCCCAGATAATGCTGCTGCTTCAGCTTGATGTGGCTGTGAACATTTAATCTGGAAGTGGATAATGGACAGATGACTCCAACTTCTAGAAACAGATTTAGATTTATCTCCATTTTTGTAAATAATTGATTACAGAGATTTCAGCTTACGTATGTGCTAAGGATTCTGAATGCTCTCAGAAGTCACCTCTTTTATCTTTCTTCTCTCATGAGAAAGGAGATAAAAGTGATTTTGAAACAAGACACATAACAAAGCTGAAGGAAACCTGAACTTAGAGCTTTTTACAAGAATCTAGAACTAGAGAAGCTGTCCTTCCCTATTACAGTAAAAGTAACTTAACTGCCTGCCACTGCAGCCGAAAAGGACATCTGAGAAAAACAGACTGAGCTAGGGAGAACCCAAGTTCCCTGGAAACAAAAAAAAAAAAAAAGGAAACAAACAAACAAAAAAAAGAAACCAACTACTCTCAAAAGTGGGAAGTTAAGAATAATTATAAGAACTCCTCTACCACAAATCACAAGATCAGAAGTGGAACTCTCAAGACGTCTGAAAGAAGCAGTTTAAAACACTGCATATCGCTCTCTCCAACTCCCATGCCCCTGGTGAAGGCCCCACCATTCACACTTAGGTATGGCTCACAAGACACGAGCTATTATCTATAACACAGTTTCATACACACAGCAGACTCCTATGACCATAAACAAGTTTTTTTTTTTCCTTTTGCCCGCAAAGGAAAAGATCAATTCACCACACTGCATCACTGGCACATATATATTGCCTAAGATCAGTTGCAGTCAAGTTACAAGCTTTCAGGCCTTTCCAAAATAAAGGACCCCAATATCCCTACAATAATAAATCTACCTTATGCTATTATGTGTCAAATCCATTTGGACGAGACACATTGCAATGATGAGGCATAAAATATGTACGGTAGCTAAGGAAAGTCTTTAAACTTAGAAAAATAGATACAGGAAATAAGAACTTCATCTTCTGTTTTCCTCATGCTACTAGGAAGCACCTTCCACAGCTATTACAGTAACATTTTAATGACAACTATCAAAGCTTTATCCCCTTAAGTTTTTTCCATTTCTTGTCTAATTAAAGCAGAAGTTACCATGCAGCTTCAGCACTACAGCTTGTACTAGCATTGAAATTACAACCTGAGATCTCGGAGCTTAATGGGAAGCAGCAAGGTCTAATTTTTAATCCGAATCCAAAACAAGCTGAGCAAACTCACGACGAGCCTTCCAAAACATTAAGATCTGCATGCACACACATGCAGTTGTGCCAGCATCACGTTCCACAGTTCATCTCCATACCCTACAAGTTCACTGTGTTTTAAACTCCACTTGTGTTAAGTCCTGCTTTACTGGCAGAGCTCAGGGATCAGAGAAGAATGAAAAGGAAATGGCTTAGCACGAAAAGTTCCCTTAGGGGCATGGTGAAATGCCACTTGTATTCTGAAAACCAAAACAAACCCATACAATCTCAAGGACTATTACTATCTGACTGACAAATTGAACATCACCATTCAGAATTCTAGGCAGTGCTGTGCCACAAAATGTTCTTTTTATAATCAATTAAAACACAGTGCTTTAGAGTCATAAGCCTCCACTTAAATACTGATCACTGCACACAATCTTGTTAATTATTTTAATTTATGTGTAGTAGTGCACCACTTAAAGTTCAAACAAGATCTGTGCCCCCTACTACATAAGGTCCAGTCCCGTAACGCTGCGGCACATGTCAGAACGTCCTCAGCCTGACCACCGACCTTGCAACTGTGCGAGTCCTGAGTTATGGCTGGTGATTTAAAACATCTTCCTCATTTTACTGTTACCACAAACTTCACATGCCCTGTGCCCCCAGTGAACACCACAGCCTGTACAAAATGTTCTCTTTATGGACTACACTCACTTGAAATAGCTGCACTTGCTAGAAAGTAATGTTTACTTCCAGTTAATGTAACCTGCTGGACGTCACTGTTAACCGGTTTATGATATTATTTCTGACCACAAGGACACTTCTCTGCACTGAAAGGCAAATTCTCTCCTGAACAAATCAGTAAACCCTGTCCAGCTCGGCTCTTTCACTTCACCTCTTTCCCCAGGCCCCTCAGATTACTAAGGATGCAGAGATCAATCAGCAGCTACGTACAAACAACACCAAAAAAATTAAGTTACAAAGTACAAGGCATCAGCTTTGACTCCTATCAAGTCCACATGCACGACAGGGGGCCCTGACTTTCAAGAGTTTCTACGGTATACACAGAACCCTTAACTTCAAGCCAACTCTGCCCTGAATTCCAGTTTCTCACTTCCTAAGCACATGTGCACAAGTCTGCAGCAGCCTATGTCAAATACATCAACATGACAAATACAAGAAAAAAACACCCACACTTTTAAATCGTAGTCTCTTTTACGTCATCTCTCCTACTTGTTTCACCCCAGGAAAGGCTTTTTCCATTTTATGATGGGGAAAAAACCTAACAATAAAATTCAACATCTGCCTCCCTACAGCACAGGGCTTGCAGGGAAGCGCACTCACACGTCTCCGCTCAGCTTAGGCTCGAATTCTCCCGACCCACCGAGATGCTGGAGGTGCGCTCCCCGAAGCCAGGGAAGCTACTCCCGGGCAGCCCGGTCGGGAGCTGTACCCTGCCCCCGTCC
>NW_009697202.1:0-207 GCF_000703405.1 Apaloderma vittatum
GACAAGGGGAAATGGTTTAAGTTGACGGAGAATAGAATTAGATTAGATCTTATGAAGAAATTCTTCAGTACGAGGGTGGCAAGACTTTGGAATAAATTGCCCAGAGATGTTGTGGCTGGCCCCTCCCTGGGGGGGTTCAAGGCCAAGTTGGACAGAGCCTTGAGTAGCCTGATCTAGTTGAGAGGCGTCCCTGCCCATGACAGGGGG
>NW_009697202.1:246-22792 GCF_000703405.1 Apaloderma vittatum
ATTCTATGATTCTATGATTCTATGATGTGTTTGTAAAGCTTTATTTTCCACGTCATTTTACCTTGTGTGAATTGTGGGGGCTTAGGGGCAACCAAAAAGCAAAACTCTCCAGAGAACAAACCATCATTAAGCCTGGTTATGGCATCCTGCCACAGTTAAATGCTTCTTTTTTAACTGCTTGATGGAATAAACAAATTTACTTTCTTTTTTTTTTTCCTCCTTCCAGACTCTGACAGCGCCTGCCCCATTTGCAGATGAAACAAGCTGTCAGTGCCAAGCCCCTCATGAGAAGCTAACCATTGCACAAGCCCGCCTGGGAACACCAGGTACGTGTAGAGAGCTCCATCAGCAGGACCAAGGGTGCTCCCAAAGCACAGGCTCTCCCTTACAAACATCTGTCAGTGCTCACGTGTGCCTTCTGCTTGGAAGCAGAAAGGTCTGGTGCTACCAAGTAATGGGGAAGAAACCAGAAACTGCAGGACCACTATCTTCTGTTAGAGAAACAACAAGAGAAAACATTGGCAGTTTAAGTTTGGTGTTTTCATCAATGCCTGCATATTGGTTGGAAGGAAGGCTTGTGAGCCCACTCCAGCCAGCCTGGTAGTTGTGCTGTGTAGTGGCTACTTCCTGGATTCTCCTCCCATACTGCCTCTGTATGCTGGAAAACTCTTCTTTCAGTGATATTCCTCTTGAGCCCCTCAGACATTAAGTGGCCTTAAAGGCCATTTGCCCTTTGCAAAGAAACCATGCCCAGTTTCTTTTTCTGGACATTTGTAATTGGGCTGGGGAAACCGGATCATTTCACATAAAGTCCCAAATACATACTTCAGCCCCGTAAATTCCAAGAAACACTTTTTAAAAAGCCTTTGTTTACTTACTTTATTTATTTAAAATAAGTTTTAAAAGCGTGTGTTTCATAAATCACAGCTTTCCAGTCAGCTCTGCGAGGAACAATGTTCTCTTGTGGACTCTAGGACGTCCTGACAGCAGAGACATCTCTCTGTAGCACTGCAGCACCATCCATGGAGGTTGGAGCTCTGTTGCTCTCATCTCTGCTGTCCTTTCACTTGGACGTGGCATAGCTGTCAGGTGTGTCATTTGGTAAAGCAAGTCCTTTTTCTCTTTGGATACTGCTGTTGAAGATGTCATACAGAATGCAAGAGTTACAAGGGTGATAGCAGGAGGATGCTGAGAAAAAGAAATGATTGGCTGGTTAGAGAGAAGGTAGAAGAGCTTGGGGGAAGTATAAAAGGAGGGAAGTGAAAGGTTTAGGGGGAAGAGGTAAGTGACATATTTTTACAGTGGTAAGCTGTGGAAGACAGAAAGTCACAGATAAGAGAGGAGGAAAAGGGAGATGATAGGAAAAAAACGAAAAAAAATCCAGAAGGCAGAACTGACTAGAAAGGCAGAGAGAAAAGAACAAGACATATGGTGGAACTCTGAATGAGGCAGGAAGATGACATTTTTGCTAGATTAGAATATGAGGATGATAGATGATAATAAATAGGCTAAGTCTGAGAGAAAACGGCAGAGTACAGAGAAGAGCAAGTACTGAGCAGGATAAAACACTGCAAGTCTACCCATGGTGCTTTTGAACATCAGAACTGGGGTAAATCTCCAGAATCAAAAAAAACCCCAAACAATAGAATAAACTGCAACTTGGTTTTGGTCTGAAAAAAATCACTGTTTTGTTTCTTTCTCCACAGCTGACAGACCTGTGAGAGTGTATGCAGATGGGATATTTGACCTCTTCCACTCTGGCCATGCTAGAGCTCTTATGCAAGCCAAAACTCTATTCCCAAATAGCTACTTATTAGTGGGAGGTAAGATCAGAGTTATTTATTGCACTGGATTTTTGCTTCTGTGCTTCACTATCAGGGAGCTCTCGCCATGCTCACACCCCCAGCTGTTTATGACTTTGAATGCTACGTTCAGTCTTGGGGCTTTCTACAGGCGATTTGCCTGGAATTAGGTCTTACAATTGCATCAATTAAAGTAAAAGTCAAATTCTGCCCTCAGGAGCACAGGCACAAATCCCATTCTAGTTAAAGCAGATGCCTGCATGACTCTGAGCTTAGAATAGCTCCATATGAATAATTTACCTTTTTCAGTTATTTGCTCAAAATTGTTCAAAGATTGAGATGAGTGAATGAGATCAACTGCTCACTTATTTCTGGCTCCTCGGTCCCTCTGCCAGCCAGGCACAGCCCATGGTCCCTGGCTGCCAGGTCAATACCCAGCCTTCAGCATCAGCAGAGAAGCTAAACCCGGCCCGTTATCATTGGAGACCCAAATGTAGGTCATGATTTGGACGTAGTTTTCAGCTCACAAGTTTCCCCAAGCAGGTTAGTTTCTTATCAGTGTTATTTCTGTGAGTATCTTTGGATTTTGCTGTGCAGCTGGGTTACAGCTGTTCAGCAGTTGGTACGTGCCTGAGGAGTCACCACAGGGTGGCTCTTCCCTGTGTAGCTGGCTCTACAAGCCCTACTCTCATGAGGCCTCATAAACATGGATTTCAATTCCAGTTTCCCTTCACATAAACATTTCACAACAACCTTCAGCCGCTAAAATGCTTACGGCAGTGATGATAAAGTGGATGTGACTGCAACCTTCAGACTCTTTATAAGATGCATTAATTTGCATCTTTGTCCCAAGTCATTTGAATCATAGAACCATAGGATGCGTTGCGTTGGAAGGGACCTTTTAAAGGTCATCTAGTCCAGCCCTCCTGCAGTGTGCAGGGACATCTTTAACTAGATCAGGTTGCCTGAAAGGGGTGAATAAAAGATGCAGCAAAGATGAAAAGCAAAATCTTCTTACAAACACACTTCTTTGGTTTTATTCTTAAGTTTATGAATTGTGGTAAGTCCCATGGAGCTTTCTGAGGGGGAAAGGAAACATCCCTTTGTTATGAAGGAAACATTTAGGACTCTCTTGTTTTCCCACTGAGCTAGATAGCTTGCAGAAGAAGCAGGTAGAAGTGTAAGACTGCAAAGTTTAAAAAAGGGCAAGTTGTGTAGGTTTTGTTACTGCTTTTAAGGAAGTGGAGGGTGTCCCAGATCAGAGCAGGAGCTCCGTCACAAAAGCCCAGCTCCTTTGAAATTCATGGCATAGTTTCACTTTGTCCTTGTTTTTGGAGTGAATGACAAAGCAGCCAACATTCGTCAGCACCTTTTCCCAGCAAGGCACTGTGTCTTAGCATGTTTGAAAAAAATGGGCATTCTTTCACACCCACATACAATTTGTGCTGCAAAAGCACTGATGTTATGTGTCTTTGTGGGCACCACAACTAACCCCTTCTGTCTCTCAATGTGAAGACAACTACTTGGAGCTTAAGATTTAATTTTTTTTTAAAGTAAGTGTTTGTACCTTCCTAAATCAGTCATTAGAGCAGGATGACAGAATCAGAAGGAAATACGGAGATACTGTGTCTGTACTATACATGAACAAACAGTATTCAAAAAATTAAATCAAACCTTTGTATAGAATTCAAGCAAAAAATACTGTTTTCCAGTAACTTTAGTAAACCCTTTCTTCCAGGAGAGGGTAGCTTTAAGGTTACATAAAGGCTGTAAATAAATATAAATATAATCTCAGAAGGGATTTTTCTACTGAAAATGCTTTGACGTCTGTTAAATTTCTTGTCAGCAGGCATCAAAAATGACATAATAGGATAGAGTAGCATTTCACTGGCTGAAATTCATATATATGTTATTATCTGGCTTTGAATTTTGCATGAACTCCAGGGCTATCTAAGCCTTCCTGCGTTTTTTCCTACTTTAAAGGTCCTTAATGACCATCACAGCAAGAACTTCCATTTTCAGTCTCAAAAAGACTGCATCTTTGCCAGCGCCTTGCTTGATAGGTTGATGTTTTCAAATTAGAAGGAAGCAGCAGCTGTAGGACTTCTCTCACACTTCCCTGCAGCACTAATGATGTTGCATTTATCATTTGTCAAGTACATCTGCTGTTTGTCCTGGTGTCACAGATAAGTGAGATGCAAAGGTAAAGGTTTGACCTGTGGTGAAGGACAACCACTGTCAACCCAGCTATCAATGGGTATCACATTATTCCATGTGGGGTGTCAAATGACTGTTCTAGCTATAATATTGGGCAGAATTACAGTTGTGGGGACACGTCATTGTGTTTTAGGCAACATTATGTGGGTGAAAGACAATACCTAACTTTTACTGTCCTCTGGTAACCTGGGTGTTGCTGCCCTCCATTTTAAAAGCAATGTGACAGAGCATTGGTACATCAGGAGTTAAAGATGCATGATTTCTGGACTTCTAACTCTGCTCATTCCACTAAAGTATACAGCTTCTCCCAGTCCTTTCCCTGGGGCTTGCTTCTGCAATTTCCCATTTGAACATGGCACAAGCCTTACTTCTCTTTCTATGAAATCTGGTGAACGCAAAGCTAAACTCAGAGACAGATTCCTATAAAATCTGCCATGACTTATTTTCCATTGTTTCTTTAGTGACAAACTGTTCTGCTGTGATGAAGAGCTTTATTGGCAAATTCATCATTTAGAGCACTGATTACTTAAGAATTAAAAGCAGAAACAGGAGGCCCAGAGAGGCTGAGGGGCCTCTGTCTTTGGAAACTCAACTGGACATGGCCCTGAGCAGCCTGCTGTAGTTCACCCTGCGGTGAGGAAGAGGGGTTGGAGTAGGTGATGTCCAGGGGTGCCTTCCCACAACTGACCATTTTGTGATCCATGAAGTTTG
Source organism: Apaloderma vittatum (assembly GCF_000703405.1). Lineage (NCBI taxonomy): Eukaryota > Metazoa > Chordata > Aves > Trogoniformes > Trogonidae > Apaloderma > Apaloderma vittatum. The sequence goes on from NW_009697202.1 coordinate 4,977, forward strand.
TGAGCACTCTCATGATTGCCAACACTACAGTTTTTGATTGTTTTTAAAGCATTGTCCATCACCCCTGAAATTTCACAGCTCATAAAATCCCCACTTACAGTGGGATTGAGTTGCCTCAACATATGGGTACCATACCACCTGAGATGCATACCGTCTCACCTGGCTGCAGGTGAGCAACCCTGAGCCAAACTCTTAGATGCTCTGGAGAATATCAAAATTAGCTAAGCTAATAACCAAGTGCTTAATGGAATTATTAGGAAATAATAAACGGCTGGTCATGCTAATGCTACTGAGTGTGGAGCCCTTTTGTTGATACTTCCATATCTTAGTTTGCAGTGATGATTTAACTCATAAATTCAAAGGCTTCACTGTGATGAATGAAACTGAGCGATATGAAGCCCTCAGACACTGTCGTTATGTGGATGAGGTCATCAGAGATGCACCCTGGACACTGACACCTGAGTTCCTTGAAAAACATAAGGTATGTTTCTACCCTTATCCCTCCCTTTCCCTTTGCAGACTGACAGTTGAGGATAAGCAGCAAGTCTGTGAAATTCTATTAGCTGGAGCAAATTATTTAATTCAGTTGATTTCTGTGACTGAAATTAGGTACATGGCATTGCTTGCCTCCATCTTCATCAGAAAACATTATATTTGTCTTGTCTTCTTTTTACAATGTGCTGAGATTATTTTCTGCAGTGTGATTTTTGAATGACAAAATAACACTGAAGAATTATTCACAACTGATTTTCAAGAAAGGAGATCATGAACCAAGAAGGTTCTCATGTGGTGACTAAAGTCCTGTTAAAGTCCTGAGTTAAAGGCATGTTTCTTATTAATGTCAACAGGTGCAATAATTGGCCAGAGATAGGTAAAAATGTCATGTGTTGACTACAAGGCAGGATAGAATTTCCTCCGTGCTGTTGACTGTCTTGTGATATATATGAATCTTAACAAAAGCATAATTAATTAGAATATATTTTAGTGTTCGCATTACTGGGTGACAAAAGAACAGCATAACAGTACCAGGTATCCATGTATATATGCATAGCCCTAAGGAGGCAGAATCAATGATCCTGCCTTCGTGGTTTTGACAGCTAAGTCTTTGCCACTTGACTTAGCTCTCCCAGTAACAACAAAAGCAGGACCGAGTGTCTTAGGTTTTCTAGAGAGTATCACAGAGTGATGTGTTAATGGCAGTTCTTCAGGAGACAAGCTTTCTGTTCTTTCCTAACTGATCATACAACACAGTAGCTGTAGGCCTAAATCCAGTCCAATATTCTAGCTAATGGCTTTATGATGAGAATGTCAAAAGCAAGTCAGCTGAAGTCGAGAAAAGAGATGACCCTCTACAACGACCCCCGGCTCTACCCAAATTCAGTGATGGTGGCATATGATTCTTCTTTGTTCACTGGCAGATTGACTTCGTAGCCCATGATGACATCCCGTACTCCTCCGCTGGCTCGGATGATGTATACGAACACATAAAGGAGGCAGGTAAGGACAACTTCACATTTTTAGCACCTTCCCTTCCTGCCTTAGCTCAAACTCTTTTACTGCCTTTTGACCACACCCTAACGGTAGGTGCTGCTGACTTTGGCAGAAAGATTCACTTTGTAAAACCACAGAGGATGTCCTTGGCTGAATTCCTGCCATAACCCTCAGGAAACCATTCAGATCTGTCATGAAAGAATCCCATTGGGATTTTTAAAACAGCTTTAGAGTGCTTGACTAAGAGCTTTGAATGGATGAAAATGAGTTCACAGCAGCCCAGCCAATGTCAGTCATTTGATAACCACAAACGAGTGACTCCTTGGCACAGCCCAGTCCTGAATGCAGGCAAGCACAGGCAGCCCTTGGGAGTCACTAGGATGCACTTCTGATTTGCACTGACTCTTCTCTTCACTACACTGGCAGAGGGTTTAAATCAGTACCAGAGTAATTAATTTGCCATGACTAGTTAGCAGTTTGGTTGACTACCATATTACATTGAACAGGAACATGCTGCAGTTGTCAGGAGTTTGTATTTCTTCAGCTCAAGGAAGCTGAATTAAATCTGAGGAGATAACATTAAGCCACTGTTTGCCATCCACACCTATCCTAACATAGTGACCAGTGCGGAAGGAGGAACTGGTCGTACCTTTCTTCTGCTCCCTGGAGGTGCAGTTTTGAACCCTGGTGGATCCATTCTCTTGCTCGTCTGCATAAACATGTATATGGGAGGCTTTAAAAAACGCCAGAGCAAATCTGCTTGATGGTAATTTGTCACACAAAGTGACCTTCTTGAGCTATACAGTGACAGCAGGTATTGACCCGCGCTGAAAGAATAAGCTTTTTATAGCAGCAGTTCTTGATCTTTTCCCACTTGCAGTGGTGTTAGACTCACAACCCTGCTTTGGGAACTGTTGTTCGACGGTTTCAGAGCCAGCACCAACTTACTTCACAAGGCAGTGGAACAAAGGTTCCTCTGGTAAGGAGAGGTCACTGAGGAGCATACAGCATATGTGCTGGACAGGCAGCTACTTTGCTTTTCTTTAAGGTGCTGAGTGTACAGGACAGCTTGACAGGAGCACTTAGTGTCACTGCGTGGTTACCAGACTGAGCTGGAGAATGCCCAAACCTGACACACCCTTCTCTGCTGTTGCTGGGCACAGGTGCAGTGTGCATGTGTCCTGATGAGAAATTCAAACTTTGCAGAAGAGAGTATGGACTTAGAGCTTTAGGGACCTGTGGTCTGTCCTGTATCTGTCATAGAATCATTAAGGTTTAAGGTTGGAAAAGACCTCTAACATCCTCATGTCCAACCGTCAACCCAACACCACTATGACCACTGAACCATGTCCTTGAGTCACTGCAAGATGCAGGAGAAGTGACTTCAGTCTTGTACAGCTGAATTTTGTTATATATAAAGTGGCAATAATCTTGCCTGATGTGTGAAGAGTTTTGGGATCTAGTACTGTAACAGTCCTAACGCTCCAGAAGAGCATTATTACAAAAGTGAATTTCCCCTTACTCCTAGGGGCTTTTGTTTCAGACAGACTAAGGCTGCGGATGCCTTTGAGCATTTTCTTTAGTTCCAGTACTCTCATTTTTGCACATCAGGTTGCTGGAGAGCAGAGAAGCAGATGGGAACTGTGGAGCTCCTTGTATAGACTCCCCTGGGCTCCTCTTTCCATGCTCCCTTCAGTGGGTGGGAGGACATATGGACAACGGTGAGCTGGGTTACAGTGTGCTGACTAAACCTCCACACATCTGCAAATCCTTAGTTTGGAAAGCATGAAGCAGTCCAACACACAAAGCATATAAAAGCAAAACCAGTGACTAAAGGTAATTCTCATACATGGGTTTGTGCGTCTCCTTGCAAACGATTCCACTTTTGGCTTTGCAAGGGTGGGGTTTGGATTTTATTTGTGTATTCTTGTAGCTCTTATCTATTAAGACTTCTGGCTCAAAGTGGGTTTCAGTGCTTCCAGAAATAGTTTTCTGAGTGACTGCTGCTAGCTTGAAAAGCATGATCAGGGAAACCTCTCTGCTTATGATTAAAATAATCTATTTCTTGCCAGAGTATTAATTAGAGATCAGAAAGAAAAAATATCACATAGCATTTAGTCATGAGAGGCTGCTAAGCTTCTTGATTCCTTCTCCAGATCTTTTTCCAACCCTGTGAAATTAGCTAGCAATGCCTGCCTACTTCAAGTGAACATGTGAAGATTAATTTGCCAGTAGCTATAGCACCCTTTTAAGACAAAGCACTACTTTTTTTGCAAAACCATTTCCAGTCTTATCACACAGCTCTCTCTCATCAGCAGCCCGATGTTGCAATTACATATAAGTGACAATAGTAATTTTTCATAGCCCTAAATAACTACTAAAACAAGGTATGCTAGCGCTCTGCTATTATTGCCTTTGTGACTTGTAGTAACAGTTCAAGTGATCCTGTCTTGATGAGGAGGAAATAAAAAGTAACATACACCTCAGTTATGTCCAGGAAAACACAAGCAGGATTAATAACAGGCCAGTTTTCTTAGGGACAGATCTGTCAGAGCAGGGAGAGTGGTTACACAGCCCCTGCCATGGCCATGTGGACGTGAAATAGGGGCTATGAAGAGGATACCCTCACTCCCCATGGCTTATCTGTGTTTGTTCATGCTACCATTGCACTTCACCTTCCTGCTACTGGCACCTTCAGGATGTTTTGCAGTTACTATAACACAGTTTTTACCTGAAGGTGTTTCCTGGCTTTGGCCAAGGCCAGGGCCAGTTTGTTTCACTCAGCACAACAAAGACTGTGAGATGGTGCAGCACAGGAACAGAGTGGAAACACACAGGAGAGCAACAAATGGCCTTTCAATGGCAGGAGTGGAAGCCAAGCCCACCTCCCTCATTTATGTAACATCAAGTAAGGTAAGAACTGCTCAGTGAATTGCCACAGCTGCAAGGTTTAGTTTTCCTGGCTCAGGAGTCCCTGCCAGTCTAAAAACTTCCACATCACAGCTGACACGGTGAAGAGGGCGAGTTTTGGCCTTTCTGAAGACTTGAGGAAAAGTGAACAGTGTAGCAACTAGTGCCTTCCCCAAGCTTACACAGGAGCAGCAGGAAAGAACTAGGAATAAGACAGAGTTGTAAGTCTCTTATCTTTGGTCAGGCATTTTTGTGTTCATCCTCAGCTACATGTTGCAGTGCCTGGTCCTGCTGTGCTTTCTCAGTGGGCTTTCTTTTCCCACTTTGCTCAGGAATGTTCGTACCCACGCAGAGAACTGAAGGTATCTCCACATCAGATATCATCACAAGGATCGTCCGGGACTACGATGTGTATGCCCGGCGCAACCTCCAACGAGGATACACCGCCAAAGAGCTGAATGTTAGTTTTATAAATGTAAGTACACTGATCTGCATTTCCTTCTGAAACACTCTCTCCTAGGACCCTGATTGTAAAGGGTAAGAAAGGATATCTTCCTATACTGCTGCTTTTAAAATAGCTGGGAAGAACTTAAAAGAAACTGGTAAGCTGAGGGTAGTTTTAATTGCTCCTATCAATTAGCAGCTTCGCTTCCATGCTTGTAACTAAGCTGCTGCACCTCCTTCCTCCCTGAGGTGGCTCAGTGACACACTGGGAAGGAGCCCACTCCCACACCGCCAGCTTTTCGGCAACTCACCCAAGACATAATTTCTTTATTCCCATTGGGACAAAGCAGCAGAGAGCAAAGATTTTTGATACCTGAACTTTTTCTACAATGTAACGGGATAAAACCGATGGAAAAATCTCTCCAACAGCTGAGCAGTGAGATTACTAGAGGGAGCTAAAATGATTCTTAAAAGACAGGGAAGTGTGTTAGCAAGCTGGGAAGACATGGTGCTGAAGAGATCAGAAGCCACAAGTAGGGCATGAGCACTGTTTCAAAGGATGGCTCAAATTATCCAGCTTCCACAGAACTGCAACTTACCCTCCAGTGAGGAGTTAATTCTGAAGAGAAATTAAAGTTTACTTTCCTTCATTCTCTGTTTCAAGTCTTAAGGCCTCGAGATAACCCACATAACTCAAAACTCCCTTGTGACTGGGCTGGCTCACAGCAGAACTTACCACCTCCTTCCCTTGAGCTGGGAAACCCCCTCACGAAGGACCAAATTGTGTCGTTTCTTGAGGGTTTTGTTTACTTATTTCTTATTTTGAAGTCTGGCAGATAGATCACAGGGCATAAATATTTATTTCACTGTACTTTTTTTTAGCCTTCTAAACCTCCAAGGAACGTACTGTTTGTAAATACTCCACTCAGAAGGATCACTATTGCAAATACCTATTAAATTAAGGCACACTGGGTGCCTTAGGGTGTTCTCAAATTTTTCCTGTAGCAGCTCTGAGGTTAAGATACTGTTGCATAAGGTGTACTTCCCCCAGTCTCAAACACTCTTCACCAAGGTAGAAGAGTGCGGATTTCTTTGTTAAACGAAGGGTTGCTCACCTATTAGGTGCAAAGTGAGTTCAGTTTCCCTGGACCTTGAGGATTTCGTTTGGCCTTGTGGTCTGCAAAGACTGTTCTTGTGATTCATGAGCTAGAATAAATCCCCACCCCTGCACTAAACGATACTTGTTTTAAAAGTAAATTCAATTGCCCATTAAATGAAGTTCACAGGAAATTAAAAGCTGATAGTGATCTGTGCTTTTACAGAGATCATTACACCTTCAAGGGCACAGCATTAGTTAGCTGGGTGCACTGTACATTTGTGGAACACAGCATTGTTTCAGGACAAAAGCCCTTTAACCCTGAAGTATTTTAGAAGTTGGCCTCATGAGAGCTTCCTAACAGTATCTTCTCTGTCCCTCTCTTTTTCTGTGTGACTTAGCGATTAGGAGCTTGCTGCCTTTTCTGTGAAGTTTGCTGGCCACAAGCCACTGGCCTACACACATCTTTGCTGCAGGCAGAAGCTCCTGTATTAGCCAGGCTCAGCGGAGAAGAGAGTTTTCCTTCTGCTGTGCGGAAATCCAACCAAAGAGACATTTTGGTCCAAGTTAACAGGCTGGCAACTAGTAGTGAGCTGCGTCTGCTAGGAAGCTCAGGCAGATTTGCCTTTTGCTTACTGCTAAGTTTGAGCTGTTAATTTCTCATCCTTATCTTTCACAAGATTCGTACAATTTTCAAAGTGCATTCAGTCTGAAAATAGGAAAAGATTCATGTAGTGGATTAAATACAGTAATTACACAAGACAGTCTTTTCAATATGTACCTTCTGCAGTGCTTCGTTCCACAAATGTTAAATTTGCATTTATAAAAATAACATGGGAATAGTAAACTAAGGCCATATATATTAGGATACATTAATGCAATTTTTTTATTCTTCAGCTGTCAGTGGCTAATTATTTCCAAGTCCCTGTATATTAATCTCTGTCCACACTTTTAAAACAGGAGAAGAAATACCGCTTTCAAAACCAAGTGGACAAAATGAAAGAAAAAGTCAAGAATGTGGAGGAAAAATCAAAAGAATTTGTTTACAAGGTGGAAGAGAAGAGCCATGACCTTATTCAGAAATGGGAAGAAAAGTCCAGGGAATTTATTGGGAACTTCTTAGAGCTGTTTGGACCTGATGGAGCCTGGGTAGGTATTCTGCCATCCCAGGAAGTCTGAGTGGCTTTTATTTCTCCTCTGTAACACAGATCAAGGGCAGATTCTTTTGCTGCAGTCTTTGTTGTGAAAGCTAGCATGGCAGTATAACGCCAAATTTGCTTGCTGAATCCAATAACACATGCCAATACTGCAGCGGTAAGATTTGTCACTTCAGGCTGATGCGTCTTCAGGATAATTTCTGTCTTTTGTGAAGATGTGATGTTGAATAGGACACTGCATTCAGTAGAGCCACGCAACAGCAATAGCGCCTGTTCTCTCCATTAGCACTAGGTGGGACCACACAGACGATAGGGAGGAATTATACACAAGGTGGTGAGGGGAAAGAGACCCCTGTAAAGGTTTTAAGTAGTTGTCTTCATGCTCTGTACTCAACAGTAGAAGATGACACAATTTTCTAATTTTAAGAACTACTGATGTAAAGTTTTAAGAAATTATTTCACACGTTAAGTAGCCAGGCTCATCTAATTTGACTGCAGGCAAGGCTCAGGTGCAACTGAAGCACTTTCAAAGCTCTCCTCAGTAGGTGCTGGCTCCACAGAGCCCATTTACTAAAGGTTCCCCTGTGCCTTAGAAGGGCAGTCAAGTCTGCAGTAGCATCCTTCTGGGGAGAGATCCCAGGGCCTTACCTGCTCAAACCAAAGTCTTGCTCTGAGTGGGGAGCTGGTGACACTTCAGAGCCCCCAAAGTGCCCTGGCCCCCATCTTTCAGTTCCGATAGCTTGCTAAAGCTTGAGAAGCTTTGTAGAATTTATCATATGCTTGAGCAGACCTTCCTGTTGGGAGTCAGTCCTTTTCCACCAAGCTCTCTGCACAGCTCAGTTCTGGTGAAAGCCCAGGCCCCAGCCAGACCCTCCAGTGCAGGCATCGTCTCAGACAGGCTCCTCAAGCTACAAGCTCTGAATGAAGGTTCTGCTCAGTTTGAGGAAATGTGAGCAAGGAGCGAGGAGAGCAGCAGGCTGACCTGAGGGGAGCAGAGTAAGAGCTAGGCAAACAATCCTGCAGAACAGCAGGATGCTTCAAAGGTACATTTTCAAATCATGGCCTGGAGACAGTCGAGCAGTTCCCTTCTCCCTTGAAAGCAAACCCTTTGTGAGGCCTGTGCAAAGCTTTAATGGCTCAAGGATTATGGTTTGAGGCAGCAAGCCAGAAAAAACAGTTTAGAACTAGCATGAAGCAGATAGTATTGAAGTATTTTAAAGAGCTAAGACACTCTCAGGTCACTTTTATCAGTTCATACCTGAACAACTTCCCATCACAAAAGGTACCTTGTGTGGTAAGTATCTCAGCAGAGGTTTTGTTTATAAACAAATACTAAGAAAGAGGCACAGACCTCTGGTGAATTAAGTAGCCCACATCACAGCCGTGTCACAACTCAGTGCCTCCAAAGCACATTGTATCTAGCTCTTACTGGAGTTCTCATCTTTCCTCTGCCATGACTTGCCGTGCTGATTGCCACTCACTTGAGAAGACCGTACAATTAGGCTGGGAAGGCTTCAGACAGCATCTTTATAATCTCCGTGCAGCTCCCTTTGTCCTGTGCAAAGACAAGTGCTCTCTGAACAACACCAGTCCCAGCCATAAAACCAAGGGGCTTATTTAGCAGTTTGTTTACTGACAGCATCATTTTCATTGGAGAAGGGAAGAGGGCAACTCTTCTCATGAAAAGCCCAGGTTTACCTGCATTGACCACATCCAGCTGAAGTTCCTCTGTAAGTTATTCTCCACAGAGCTTGGCGAGTGTTCCCCACATGGGATGGTCCTGTGGCCATAGGTGCTGAATAAATAAATCTAATGCTAACAGAGCACATGAAACCCACAGGAGATGAGTTTGTCTGTGCGGAGGGAGGAAAGTAATTTAAAAGCCTTGATCCCACTCAACGCTGCACAATGATGGGATTTTTAAAACCCCTTTGCTGCTAAAACTTGTTACCAAATTCAATTAGAGAAAAGCTGCTCTAAAAGGGTCTTTTAGGAGCTGGGGGTGGCCTCCTGTTTATTGAGTTTGACCACAGAGCAGGAAATCTGGTGCAATCACAGAGACCTTTGCTAAGAACAAGAGGAGTGAAATCTCACAGCACTGTATGAAAAGCGTCAGTGACAGCAAGCTGAGAGGTGGTGTGACTTTTTTTAAAGTCAGTTTGAGCCTTGGCAACAGGAAAGACTTTAAAAATAATGATAACTTGCTATTAGTGTCAAAACTGTTATTAGCATTAATCTGCCTTATCACTGTTAGTTAGATGTTGCTTTTAATGTTGACGTTAAAAGTACAGGAATCATTATGGGCATGCTGGATTCCTAGATCAGTAATTTGCATGCCATTAATATGCTATTATTATTTCACAAATAATTATTATAATATGCTTTATGCTGGCATCAATTTTCTAGAAGTAAAGGCCATGTAGCCCACAAAAAAAAGCCCGTTTGTGGAAAAGGTCAAAATGCCATTTCTCAAATGTCAAGATGTCTGTAATCCACTGGCAATTTTGCCCACCTGTGCGATCCCCTGTATGTATTTTTTCTGTGAGAGAGTCACAGAAAGAGGGTCAGAAACAACGATTATCATAGCACGGAACTTTTGTTCTGGCATGGGAGATGACCGCCGTGCAGCCCAGGACAGAGGCCCTAGTGGCAGAGATGCAGCTCCACAGAGGTGGGGAGCAGCGGGGTTCATTCCCCTTCCTCTTAGCCATGTATGAGCTGGCACCTGCACTTCAGGTCAGCTGAGAGAAAGCGAAGCTCACTGGCAGGGTGTCCGTGCCAGTCTCCCTCAGAAGCATCCCTTCAGAAGAGGTGTCCCTTCAAAGAGACAGCTTCCCTCTCCTCAGCAGACAGGGGAGCTGGGGATGGTTGTGTTGGGAAGCAGCTGCTTCACCTCAGGCAGCAGTGGGGGCTCAGGTAAATCTCACTAGTTGCAGCTAGAACCCAGGGATGGCATTTAGGCCATACTGTGCTCCCACAGCCTGGAGCTGAGCATGGCCTTGAAAGAATCTGCAGCTCAAAATCAGCAAGTCCTCCATAACTCCCAACTGGCACTTGTTTTGTAAAGCGACAGACTATCAACATGTCGGCAATAAAATTCAGAAGTAGGCAAAATATTTTCTGCCAATAGCCAGTTTGCCAAAAGCAAAGTGTTATCTTCCTAAACTGTTTGGGTGTACCCAAACTTGCTCAAACCAAGGCTTTGAAATTATTTTCCTACCTCTGGCTAAAGGTCCAGAGCACACAAGCAGCTTTCTCTAAGAGCCATTCTGGAGGTAGGTGAATTACACCACCACCTCCTCCGGCGGTTCTGGTTTTAGCAGAAACGTGGTGGTTGAAGCACTTAACACGTGAGGGTGATTCAGACTGGCCAGGCCCTTACTCTGCTGAAGGTGTGAGCGCATCAGCTTGTTCAAGTCACAGTCTTGCATGAAGCAGGGACCAAGAAGTTTGCATCCTACAGCCTGGCTGAGGGCCTTAGCAGGAAAGTAGGATTCTCCTTCCCATCCCTGATCTGAGGGGCCCAAGGTATAGCCAAGCACCCGCTGCTATGTAGGATAGCAACCAAGCTGGGGCACTTCCATCTCCCCTAGTGCTGGTACAGCACCACCACAAAGCATCGCAATGTCACTGAGCGTTTTGAAGTGGCTGGTAAGGTGCCAAGGGCAGAAGGGAGCCAAAGTGTTTTGCTTGGCCAGAAAAAAGATATTTCATATCAAACGGTTTTTTCTGTGTTTTGTTTTTTTTTGTTGGGGGTTATCTTCACTGAGAGGATGAAACAGACTAAGTCAAGTCAACAAAACCTCCATTTCTGTGATCTAAAGAGAAATTTTGCACTCCTGCCACTGAATTTCAACAGTCTCTGGGGCCTTGCCAACCCTGGTGAGATCCTCATGGCTCTCAGCAGCAGAAAGTCTCCTCCCTCCGAGTGCTTCCTGGCACCGTTTATCAGGAGCAACCACCATCAGCTAACTATTGAGATTTTAGGAAATCTTGACTATTTTAGACCTAGTCGAAGTGCAGGGGTAGGTTACACACCATGGGTCTTTATGCATGAGAGTGTCATTCAGTGTGGCTCCAGGGAGGAACTGTGCTGTCATTCTACACTGCAGAGACATCCAGGCTCTGAAACCAAATTATTAAAGGTCAGTGCGATCAAGATACAAATTGGGTGAGGGAACTGACAGAGGATCAACCAGGTTTGGTATTTGTGCTCAATTGTTAACCCTGGGTTAAAAAAACCTCATGGCTGTCCCTATACTGGCAGGGAATGCTGAGTTTCAAAGAGGGGGAGGAAGAGCAAAACGGGCAGCCTCATCAACTTGGCTGGGAAGAAGGTCATCACAGAGCAGAGTTGCTGCAGGAGGAAGGGAAGAAACAGAACAAAAAAAATTAAGTCAGTGGATTGCAGCTGCCCAAGCAGGCAAACCCAGAATACATTCTGCAGAAGTATTTTGCTCTCAGACCTGAGCAGCAACTTACCTGTGTCCGGGCTGGCTCTTCTGTTCCAGCCAAGCATCACCTGTGAACCAACTCCCAGTACTCCAGCCAAGGCTAGGACTTCTCGTTCCCCATCCCCAGAAGGAGCAGCGAGCAACTCACATTTGGCATCTTCCGCGTGAAGCCCGCAGCACCGTGCAGTACCTGCCAGAGCTCCCGTAACCCAGCAGCCCAGCTCAAGGTCATGGAGGTGCAAACAAGTCACTGCATTTGCCTTCGCACAGCAGACAGCTCGGCTGAAAAGGTGGTTTCTTCCACCCCACCAGCTCTGGCAGGTCTCTGCTCAGCTTTACAAAGCAAATATGACAATAAAGCCCAAAGCAAAACACAGAGCCTGCATGTGTTTCTCTTTTCAACAAAGGTACCTGAATTCTGACCCCAATTTAAGGGTTTGGGTGGTGCCTCCTCCAGGTAGGTGGGGAAGCAGCTGCCCTCCTTGAGGAGGAAGGACAAAGGCCAGGAAGCTCAGCAAGAGATGGGTCCCAGCACACTAAAAGGAAAAGCTCCTGGGAGCAAGGAATGTTGGGAGTTCAGGCAGAAAACTGACTTTTTGAGACAGTGTGACCAACACATACACAAAATCCAAAGGGAGCTCCCCCTTAGGACTGGCTTAGGACAGTACACATAGTACAGTACACATGGTATTCTCACACTAGGGGTGTCCAACCTAAGAAAAGAGCTTGTCATGTGAAAACCAGGTTATTATGAATGCAGTAGAAGAGGCAAAAGCTAAATGTGGGCTGAACTGGCTATGCTTCCGAGCAGAAGTCTCCATACTCTCTCCCAAGTGAGGCACAATGCAGCACAGGCCCTGCCTGCCCACAGATGTACCTTCCCCTCTGTGCTTTACTCTGAGTATGTTTTCACTTTGCTTTTGCAGAAACAGATGTTCCAGGAACGAAGTGGCCGAATGCTCCAGGCTTTTTCTCCCCGGCAGAGCCCAAACAGCAGTCCTACGCGAGGCCGTTCTCCATCCCGTTCTCCGTCTCCACCTTGGGTCTTCAATAAAGCCTCTCCTCCCTCTTCCCCTAAAGCTGCCTCTGCCTCCCTCAGCAGCATGAGCGAGGGAGATGAGGATGAAAAATAAAGATATATTTTTTTAACTGAGAGAGAAGAACAAGCTACGAACTCAGCCGCTGGATGAGGAGAAGTGTGAGGAACATCTAGGATATCTCTGACAGCAGGGAATGTGCTCTGGAAGAAGATGCTGCAAACAGACTGGAGCACAGCAAGGGAGGTCTCGAAGAGCGTATCCCATCCCCACTCCGTCACGATGCCTGGAGGCCCTGCCAGCAGTGCGTGCCAGACACAGCCCTGGGGTCTGACAGAAAAACATGCACCTTTGTGCAAGTTCCTCTCTATGTCTTGCTGCCTAAAGCTGCTGCAGCCAGGCCAGGTCAGTGGGGAACTGCACCGAGCGGGGCTGGTGGCAGGAGCCCCGTTGGCTCCCAGTCTGGACCCGGCCCACTGGAACACAACAGATGTAGCCTGTGGATGGAGAAGACATGGTTGTACCGGACCCTGCTAACCTTGAGATCTTCTGGCACGTGATGAGCTGATGTTGCTGCAGCAAATACATTCAGAAAGGGGAAGTAATACTTTACTTTTTTTTTTCTTTTTGAATTAAATCTGCCCCAAACCATGCCAGTGAAAGAGAGATTTCTCCAGTTGAGTTGGTGGAAATCTATTTAATATATTCAAGCTATTCAATGCTGCTCGTTGACCATGCCTTTCTATAGGGTGTTTGTAAACAGTCAAGCTGTATTTGCTTCATCAAATTGCTCTCCGTGTTCCTAGTGCCTGAGCAGCGACCTGGTAACTTCCGTTTTGCTTCCCAGCTTTGCACTTTGGAGACAAGAAAGTAAATGAAAAAGACAGCCCTAGCTGGAACATGTTGTTTTAAGAAATGTAGTTTGATGACCTTGGTGATTTTTCCTGTTGAATTCTAAAAAAACCCAAACCAAACACACATGGGATCTCAAGGCCTCCAGGATGTGGTCTCCTAGGAAACTCTGCTGTTCCCAGCCACGTGTCATCAAACGACAAGCACAGCAGCACTGCTGTCCCTCACGTGAACTCAGCCGATTAAACAATTTTCTCATCAAACTCCAAACAATGTGTTCACAGATGCCCTGCCCCACAGGGGTTCTGAAGCCATTCCTCTATCCTAACACGGAGGAAAAAAAAAAAAAAAAGGATAAAACAATGGAAACCTCTTAAACAGGATTAGGCACAGGGATTTTCTTTCTCTATCCATGACACCCACATGGAGCCCCAAGCAGAACCACAGAAAAGGCAGCACGAGCAAAGCTTTCCCCTTCCCCCCGATGACACCAGCCGATCTCCCAGCTTGGCAAAGCCAGGCGTGCCCCACCTGGCTCCTCCGCTCGGTCCTGCAGCCGGCATCTGGTGAGGTGGCTGCAGGATTTATGAGCACGGGGAACCCCCAGCCCCTACAGCTTCCCTGCCCCACAGCTCAAAGCCACAGAAAAGGGCCTGCCTGCGTCACCATGGTTGGGCTGCAAAGCAACAATGTGATTTTGCTCGCTGGCTTCCCTGGCAAAGCCTGCCTGTCCCACCAGCAACCTGCTGGGCACAGAGTCCAGGCAGGAGGTTGCCACCATGCCACTGCTCCTTGGAGCAACAAACCTACTGGGACATGCAGCTTGCTGTGGGCAGCACCAGTCAGCGCTGCACTGGTTCCCTGCATGGGCAAGCACAGGAAACAGTGGGAGAGGGAAGGCTCTGAGCAGTTCCCAGAATAAAATACTGTGAAGGAAGAAGAAGATGCCTGAGTACTTGAGCACATGAGGTGGTAATACCTTGCTGGCAGCAGTTCCCAATCCCCACCAGGCTACTATCCTTACCTTGCAAAGTGATCTAATAGGGAAACTCCTTTCACCCCTTCCAGATACTTTTTCAGGCAGATAAATTACAGATCCTTGAACCAGGCACCAAACTAGCCCCACAGAGCTTTTGTCCCTCTCCCACCAATTGGGGTAACCAATTTTTCTTTGGGAAAGCATCTTGCCAGGCACTTCTTGGACTACCACAAGACCAAGTATGTAATGTCTCATGTGTTGCTCTGTCCTCTGGAGTCAAGCTGGTTCCTTCTTCGCAAAAGGGGATGAGCAGGGAACAGGGTGAACAACTACTTTCACTAGAGTGCAAAGGAGAGAGCCACAGCTAGTTCAGCAGCTGCACGCCCGATGGGACAATGCAATCAAGACCTTTCTCAGCCTTAGGCAACCTTGTTACTGTAATTTCATACCTGGGATGCACTTGTTAGTTTTTCAGAACCTTTGCAAAGTCTTGTCTTCCCATCACAAACCACTCCTCCACCATGGGAACCGTCTGCTCTCTGCTGGTGCTGTTGATATGATGAGCCATGTCCAAATGTGATGGAGGTGGGCAGGTGTTTTTTGTTCTTAGCTTTTACCATTTGTATTTTGTTGGGTTTCTTTGTTTTAATCCAGCCTAGGCCATTCTATGATTAATTTCATAGCACTCACTGTTCAGCAGCCCTTGTTCAGTGGTTTGAGTGGAAGACAGTGCCATGAGTTGTAAATAGGGACTGGAGAAAAACTCACCAGTGACCTCTTCTTCACAAAAGCTGTATCTCAGAGGCACAGGTGGCTGCCCAGTGACAAAGCCATATGCCGTACCAGGCGCCTGTTCGCATTTAGGATATCAATAAGCTGAAGCCTTTGCCCTGCTGGTACAGACACCCATATCCATGTGCTGTCTCCAGCAAACCAGAACCTCACTGTCTCTGGACACGTGGAGGGCAATTTTGCACTTCTGAGTCATGATTGGGTTTTATTTTTCCACGAGCGTTGCTTTAGTTCAGTCCTATTTATCAGCCAAGCTCCACATGAAAAAAAATAAATGGTGTACAACAGATACTGCTGCCTCTTTCCTTTTATAGCTCCTTCGGACACATAAACACCTCCCTCCAGTGTAAGCCCCTCTTACAGCACAGAGCATGTTATTTCCCATCCTTCGTGCCTCAAGGATTTCTGCCACTACAGCAGTTTCACCACCCTGTCCAAAATCCTGCTGCTTGAGTTACACGTGCTGCTCTCCACTCAGAAGGAATCGCCTCCCTCCTTGCCTTCACCCACGTTTTTCTGTCTCTATGGTTAAGGTGGGGAAGTGTTGCCTCAGCTGGCAAGGCACAGCTTTAGACACCAGCCAAGTGTGAGACCTCCCCTTACCCTCTCTCCCAGCACAGCAGAATCGGGAGCCACCAGTTCAATTCTTGCTTCTAAGCAGAAGAACGAGGCAGTGCTTTTGCAACCATCCTGTTTCTGCTTCCAAAACGTGTCCCTAGCAGCTACTGTGATGTTCTTGCAAGTGCAGCTCTGCCAGATTCAGACAAAACTGCAGCAGCAAACATGAGCCACAGGGAGAGATGCTGACGCTGGCCTTCGGGCTCGACTCTTCCTCCAGCCAAGACAGTCTGATGCCTGAATGCTCCTGCTTCGCTCTTTCCCCTCCATCTGTTCTGTAAGAAGGAAGTTACTACTGCAGCAGCTGTGGAACAGAACATTTATTGACCAATCCAGGAAGAAGCTGAACCAGCAGACAGGGGCTTAGGACTTCCCAGCTAAGATATTTTTAATCATGGAATAAGCAAATTTCAAAGTCGCTCAGCACGGGTAGAGAAACTATTTAAAGACAGAGCATCCACAGCAAAATGCTCCCCAGTAATACAAGCTTTATTACCTCAGATGTCTTTGGGGCTGTTGCAAGTAGCATCCTGCATCACTTGAGACAGATACATGAAATGTCCTCGCATGCTCCCAGGGAAGTCAGCCTGGCTGCAGCCCCACTTCTGCCACTGAGCTGCTCCCACAGTCCCACAGAGAGGGACCACATGTGACCAATGCTTGCCCATGGCCTCACTGCCTGTTCTGCACGCACACACACACACCCACCCAGACACCTGCACAGCTGGCAGCGCTCTGGGAAGAGACAACAGCGGCCTGATCTAAATCCAGGGACAACACAAGCCATCACCAAGTCAAGCCCTCGCAGCAAAGTGACACAAATCAAGAAGCTTCAGCGCCCGGCAGTAGCATCTGCCCCTGCTGCAAACAGGCATCAGGTCAGACAGGTCTGGAACAAACCACAGATCCAGTCATATGAACTGCAGAACACTCAGTATTGTGACTGGTATTTCATTGCACCACAGAAACCCGGAAAACACTAGGAAAGAGCATGACTGGAGGCGGTCAGAAAGTCCCCACCCTAAATTCATAGGAGCTCATATAAAATAGGCAAGAGAACGTTTGAAATGTGAGTGAAGAAGCAGAGATGATTTTCTGCCATAAAAGGTAGGATTCTTGTGCCAGCGCTTGTGAAACATCTATGGCATTTCCTCAGTTTTAACTTCTTCCATCATTTAGGCATGAAATACAACATTGTGTAAGCTCACTCACAGGGATAACTTAACTCAAAAGGCTCAAGTAAATCAAACTTTTACCAAAAGCATAATTTTGTGTGTATATTAAAAGTTACTTCCAAACAGTGCAGGGATGTAATTCTCAAGAGAAAGAAAATATTTAGAATCACGCAAAGCAGTATTGACAGTGATTCTGAATTACAGAATCACGCAAAGCAGTATTGACAGGTGGAAGCTGGACCAAGTTAACAACAGCGAACAGGGATTTCAGATACAGCTACAGGAAAACTGCAAAGGAATCCTGACGTTTGAAGGGGACCAGCTCAGAACTGGGACCGCTCACCCAGGATACAGCTGGAATAAATCCCTGGTATTGCCCATCCTGCTCTCCTGAATGCTGCAGCTGCTGCTCATCTTGTCTCTTTTGCATCTGTAAAGCTTTCCCTTGTGTGCCTTTAAGTCATTCTGCTGGAAATTACAACGCTACTTACTTCCACCTTCTTTCTGCCTGAGAAGGCTGAGGTAGTTTTGGCCTGGAGGCTAAGACAGGCTTCACACCTGCTCAGCTCTTGGCAATGTGATGAGCTTTGCTTCCTCGACCGCAGTCCTTGATTTACCGCTCCAAAGTCTCAGGAGAATGACTTCTGCCAACAGAAGCCATCTGCTGTGTCCTCAGTGATGCGTCCCCACGAGCACACAGAGCATTCAGCCCAGCCTGAGTTCGGAGAAGAGTCTTGTTTGGGTACACTGCAAACCCCCTCGGCAACAAGGAGGTCCCCAGAATCCACACCAGGCCAATCAACTCAGCTCA
>NW_009697202.1:22823-64157 GCF_000703405.1 Apaloderma vittatum
TTTGACATTACAATAAATTTGATTGTAAAGGGAAGGGTAATTACAAACCATCATAGGGAAAAAGAGTCCTCTATGAAAGCACATAATTAGGCAGCAGTTTCACTTGAGCCTGGTGCAGAACACCTCTGACCTCCTCCTAAAACAGAGCTGAAAACAGACCAGAAAACAAGATATAGGGCTTTGCCTCCTGCGTGGAGACCCTTATAGGCAGCAGGCTTCTTAACTCTTCTGATCTCATTTTTTAAACTGGGGAATGCGGGACGGAAGCTCCAGTGACAACTGCGGCTCCTCCTGCGACGAGTCACTCTGCCACATCTCCCAGCTGCACGCGGCAGCCTCCTGTGCTAAAACCAGTTCCTCACACAAGGCTTCGACACCCCTGCCACAGCACTTACTGATGCAAAGGTTATGGCTGGGCCAATACTTTTCTTCCATTCAAGCAGTTCTTTCACACTTGGTATCTCCATTCCTTTTTTTTTTTTTTTTTTTCCCAGTTGCTGTTGGGGTTTTTTTTAGCTTGTGTTCTGTTTTGTTTTTTGTTGGTTTTTTGTGGCTTTTGTTTTGCTTTGGTTATCTAAAAGGCTGCTTCCAAATGAGTCCATTTATTCCAGAAAAGAACCAAAAGCACATTTTAAATATTCCTGTTGTTCACAAGCAAATACAAAACTGCGTAAGGCATATCCTGTATAAGAACTAACAAGATTCCCCCAAAACAGCTTTGTTCCAAATTAACCATTAATCCAAACAGCATAGCAAATCTTGTTTTAACTTCTTTTTTGTCTCCAACCCCCTCCCCCAGAGTACCTTTTCTTCAAACTCCCCTCACAGCCAGTACTTGTATCCCAGACCCAGACAGAACATGGAGAACTGTCAGAAAACACCAGCAAGCTCACAGCCTGTGTCTTTTAAAGAAACACAAGAAAAATAATGCCATGAGCTCAAGCACCTCTATTCCAATACTTTTTGACTTCCAGTTTCTGGAAATTCAAGTCAATTTGTCCTTAAGAACACAGAGAACAGAGAAGCCAACTAAACTGCGCATTAGCCATTACGCAAGGAGTGGTGGTACTGCCCTGCCACCTGCAGAACTGACCTCACCCATTAACTGCATGAAATTCTATCTACAATGAAGTGCCCAATGTGATGTTTTTCTGCATGATTTACAGCTGTGTATCAAGCACTTCGATAAAATACTTTCATATGCCATTAAAACCTAGAAACTTCAGTCCTCTCGCTGTAAAAGACAATGTTTAGCAAGCCAGCACTCTCCGCATTAAGTGCACAGGGTAACTGAAGGATAAAATGTATTTAAATACACCAAAACAAATCACAACTCCAACCTCTTCACCCATCACAACCAGCTATTTATAGAATATGAAATAAAGCTGGTAAATTTGTAACATACGGGACGTGGTCATTTTATTGAGTGCATAATGCAGCATGTTGTTTTCAAGCACGCTTCATCGTACTAAAATGGACACCCATATCTGAAAATAAAGAATATAATTTCCCTGGTGGTAAAGCTTAAATTTTAGTCCACCAGCATCTAGAGACATCAAAACTATCACACAGCCATGACCCACATGCACACAGAACCCCACGTTCCTTCACCTGAATGCAAACCCAACCACAGCTGAAGCATTGGTGCTCCACAGCCCCAAAGATTATATCACGTGTTCTGATGTCTACGAAGAAATTTAGTAAGACCAGAATAAAGGGAGGCGCTCCCAAGGAAGCGCAGGGGAAGTCCCGCGCACCACTGGCAACCTCAGGTCTGCTCGGACAACTCCTGCCATTTAACAAGTGACATCTCACAGCAGTGTGAGCTGGCATCAGCTTCCATGACCTCAAGGAAATTTTAACACAGCTGTCCTTTGAAAGCGCTCCGATAGCAAAACACAGCCAACGTTTGACCCCAAAAACTGGCAGAACTGGAACTTTCTTTTGAAGAAAGTCTCTGAAATCAGCGTATTTAGTCACCTGCTCGTGTATTAATTTCAAGGAAAGAACCCACGGTGGCAGACCAAGCAGGAAAATCATCCTAAATGTTTCAAATCGCATCTCCCAGCTGCGCACTAACAGAAGCAAAGTGACACACCTGCTGCCTTTGGACTAGGAGACAGAAAGGGAGATATTTTGGGCCAAAGACATAAAAAATTATCCAAGTCACTAGATGGGAAAGGTTTTCAGCTCACCCTACCAAGTTTTCTGAATGGCTGACACTCTCCAACAAAACACAGCAGGCATGATTTACTACACTCAACCTTGCTCTAAAGGAAATGGTACAAAAGCTTAAAAGATGTTAGACGAGGAATACAAGCCAATACGAGGGAAAAAAAAAGTTTAATTTTTTCCTATTAAGCATGTCTGACATGTTTTGTATGCCTGGCTTCATTTCAAAACTGTCTACTTCAAGACTTCTCTCTCCACTGAAAGTAAATTTTAAGTACCTAAATGAGTCTACAAAACCTAAAAAGCCCATGAATTGTATAATGAGAAACTGATCCCTTATTACAATTGCTTCTCCCACAAAAGCCCGTGTCCTAGAGTCATAGATCTTCACTATCTTGTTGCTGCTACTAGTTGCTTCAAATTCTACAGCTACTGTCAAATACTGGGTGGTACATGCTGCCAGGTTTTGCAGTTTTGATCTGCTTAATTAACCACCCAGCTCCCGTGAATATGCTATCATGGCAAACGGTAAGCAGCAAGAAAGTACAACATGCAGATTTCTTCTCACAGAAGTTTTAAAATAAATTCTTCACCTGAAAGAAAATTATCTCCATTCTAGCAAAATTCTGACTGTCTGGAGCCTCATTTATTAGTTAGTAAGAAAATTAATGACTCAAGCAAGGTGGGTCTCCAGGCATTCTCCTGCTCTGGAATTGCTTGCTAAGAAAAATTTTGTTGTTTTTTTTTTGGTTTGGTTTAGGTTTTTTTTCCTCATTTTCTTGAATAAATTATGAATGCATATAAAACTTTCTGGAAAGCTGAAGAAATTTCAAGGTAGAGGCCTTGGGTGTTATTTTATAACAGCTATTTCAGATGTCAAAAATAATGCAAGAAACTTTAGCTTTAGGAAGACTGACACAGCAGAAAAAAAGAAAAGAAAACCCACAAACCCACAATAAAACACCAAGAAAACAAAAAAGACAGTCATACACTTCAAGGCAAACAATGTGTGGTGGCAAACCATGCCAATGAATCGGAAACCAGAGTTTCAGAAGTCCCCAGTCATTCACTTGGTTCTAAACCACGGCAGGAGCGTCTGCCGCTTCCACGTCAGGAAATCAAAAACTCCAAGGAGCAAGGACCGACTGTAAAGGCTGTAGCATCAAAGGAAAAAGCCCCCAGTAATACAATTGAGTAACAAAACAGTTCGCCAAGCCACAACAGCCTGGCTGAATTTTAGCAGTTTGAAACACAGATTGTGTGCAGATGGCACCGAAACTCCATCGTCTGGCTCTGTGTTTTGCCAATGCTCACACCTTTTCTGCTTATGAACCTGTGTATTCCCTCAAAACCAAGAATTTTGACAACATGAAACAAAGCTCATTCTTAAACACACTACTTCCTGTTTTCAAATGGGCAAGCTCTCAGTCACCAAGTAAAGTTAATTTACAACTGTTTCAACTTCACACTCAAACTATACCAATTTCTGGATTCCTCTAGGGAAGTGAGAGAAGGAGAATGTTGGGTTCTTGGCAGAGACTTTCTATTTTCAGCCATTACTCAGAAACAGCAGCTTCTAGATAGAGTTAAGAAAGTTTCAGACCTCCTATCTTGAGAAAGCAGCAATGAATACTAGTTAAAAAGAGAATAAACCAAGAGCCATGAGGTTAACCTAATTTTCTCAGACTACAACAGAGAAAATTTTCATCCCAAAATGCTGTAGGGTACGTATTCCCACCTGTACTGCCTCACTTCTCACATCGAGCTACAAACCTATAGAAGCCAGGAAGTTTATCTGTACAGAGAAAGAAATAACGTAGAAAAAAAATATCTGCAGAAGTAATGGACCCACAAGCAACTGTTTTTTCAAGTAACCAGACTTCCAACAAACGCTTTTGCAGCTCCATTATTTTGCAGTAAGAGACATCTTCACATTTACAATCAGTAAAAAAAAAAAGAACACACTTCTCAAAGACACTGAAAGTTTTAAACTCTTAAAATCTACCTGGAAATCAGATACAAAGATCATATTACACATACCTGAAAATCGAGTAATACAATACAGAAACAGTTGCATTTATATGTGGAGAATAAACGTTACAATTAAATTATCTTGAGATAATAATAAATCTTGGGGAAGGAACAAACAAATACATGCTTCCATAGAAGATTTCAAACTGTGTTGTGGCAAGAAAAACACATTTATCTAAAATTACTGAGCTCCCAACAAGCAGATCTCCGAGGGTGTCCCTCTATAGGCATGTGTGAGGTTGACCTTGGGCTGTCTAATCATAAACTCCACTGCATGTGAAACCAAATCAGTTCCTTAAAAATGTCATCATGTAGTTTTTGTATTTTTATTTGTCAGCAATGGAAAAGAAAAAGGAAAATAAGCGTGTACACAAACAACACAGATGGGTGTTGACCTAGAAACAATTCCAACACAAATTACAGAAGACTCAACATGAAATTCTGAACATCACAAAGTAACCTCAGGAAAGATTAACCTCCCACTCCTCCATTCCAGGTTTGGTTGATTCAAATGACGCCACCTCAGCCAAGCGGCAACAGGAGACCTCCTTCCCGCTTGGGTGCTGCCAAGTGCAACCCAGGCCCCAGCCAGAGTTCTGCCCCACCGCTGACGTCAGGAACAAACCCACTTGACTTCCACTCTCGTCAGAAACTCACACCACAAAGCCCAGGACTAGTTTCGTTAACAGCTCATCAGAGATGGCAAACGTGAATCAGTCAGCATGGGCCTGGCGCAGGGACACTCCTTGCTGAAAGGCCAAGAGTGAACCCGCTTGAAAATGTGCCCGGTCAGTGCCCAATACCCCCTATGGAGGGTGCAGATTTCCAAGGGTTGTCAAGCCTGGAACCTCTTGGCAGTGTTCAATTCAAATGAAAAATTTTAATAAAGCAATTCAGGCTCACTTGACAGTATCAGAATTATAACAAATGCATCAATCCTACTGAGAGGGCGTGAAAAAACTATCTAGGTTTAAGAAACACAAAACAAGTTCTCTCTGCCAGTCTCCAAGATCTTTTAAGGTAACGTAATATAGTGATTAAAGCACATGAACTTCAAATTTTCTCATGTATTTTTAATTGGAAAGCCACTTCAGTTACACAAGTCTTCATTATTTCAAATTAATATCAACAGCTTACATCCTGAGCCTGAGAACAGATTTCATTTAAGTGGGATTACTCTCATACATTGTTTACTTGTGCAAATATTTGCAAGATTCAGCCCTGAAGTCGCTACACGATTTAGAACTATGTTCCTCATTTGCACATAAACTCATCTCTGAGCTCAGTAACGCGTTGGTCTGTCATGTGCCATCACGTTCTCTTAAGTTCTGCAAAAACACGTTTATACGTATTAATTCATAGGCAGGTGAGTATGTCAGGAAGAAGAGACGAAGAGCTGTTAGAAACCACAGCACCTGCACGGCAACTGAGGAAACGGAACGCGGCACAATCAGGCCTCGTTATCCTCAAGAGATAAATACGAACAGTAAACATTTAGGTGGTTTTCTACAGAATCATTTCTATCGATCAGGATCACTTTGCACCCCTAACACGTAAGGATCTAGAAGCGCTTACTAAAGGTGAGAGGGAGGGATGTCTTCTGTGTCAAGGGGGTCAAGTTTTCACCCTAAATACTGAGGTCTGGAAGAGATGAAGTGCACTACACTCAACGATCACTCTTGCTTACTTTCTGGAGAAAGTGAAGAGCTGTTTCAGAGCAAATTCTACACACCACTGAGGGCAAAGGAAAGCACGTCATCCAGTTGGAGCAGCCAGTGTAGTTTTTATAGCCAAAAAGAAGCCTGAGTTTTCGAAAAACACTACAGTTAATATCCATATTCTTTAAGCTTGTGTCAAAGGACCTGCTTTAAACACTGCCCAAGAGGTAGCACAAACTGCAGGAGGACAAAGACAGTCTCGGTACTGACCCGGGTCAGCACAGTCAAGTACAGAGGCAAAGCTCATGCCTCAGCTGTAAAAGAAGCATTTTGATAACTTCTGAATATTTCTCATCAAGTGCTGACTCCAAAAGACCTCTCATTAGCCTCAAAACAAAGACTGGAAAAGTAGGGAGCACAAATATACACACACATATGATTTGAGGAGTCTTCCTCTATTAATGTTACACTAGGCAGGGGATTAATAAGATAACATTCAAGACATACACCAGAAAAAAATCAGTGGACAAAAGTTAAACTGTTTATGTTAGACTACCACGTACAGAAGTTCTTTGTAAATGCTCATGAAGAACTGAGGAGCAAACACCTCTTGTTCAGTTTGTTTCTGCTAATCACTAAACACAACAGATACAAAGTATTTTCACTGAAAACTTTTTTCTATTTACATGTCCTGTAACTCAAAACTACCAGGCTGCAGTAACACTAGCAGCCCATACAACTAAAATCCATTGAAAAAAATAAATATACTTCCGTATCATCAGAAAGTTTGGAATGCACAGCCCTAAGATACTATACCAAGCAATTAGACTCCAAAGGTAGAATTAACTGAAAAGAGATGATGAGCATCTGTAGTTCAACTAGTCATGTGTAAAAGCCAGCCACCCTCATTTTTTCAGGCATGCCCACTGAAAAGCCTCTCTTCTAATTGGAGGTGTGCTGCTGCTGTTTCCTTTGACAGTTTTCAGACTAATACCCCTAGAGAGAAACACAGCACAAGGACAACAAGCGAAGGACAATTTACAGTCCACCTGGGATCTCCACTCAAGCTCAGGCTGCCCATGCAAGGCTGGAGAGGAGAAAAGCTGCTTCTCACTCACATTCACCACAATGCCCACGAACAGACCTCAGGAAACGGAAAGAAGACATGTTCCTTGTGCTCTGCCTTCCCACTTTGAGCTGTTCATCCGTGCGCAGGGTCCTTGGAAATTGGTGCCTTTTTACAGGACTTCAGTTTTCAAGTACAAGAGCACTTCAGCCCTGAAAGCCAGCCACTTGTTTTTGTGAATAAAGAAGTGAAATGACTAATAAACCGTAACATCCTCCACAGCGTCTTCGCTAACTTCCATGGTTTATATTCACTTCATGAAAACACATTCAACATGCCTGCTTCCTTTCCTTTGTTTCCCCTACTCTTCACGTAGAAGGAGACAGCTGAAAAGACGCACTAGGTCAGGATTTACTACTTCAAAGTATGATTCCTAACAAAAGCTGAAACTTGGCTTCTTGCACAAACTACATTATTTCTTGGGAGAGGCTGAAAACATACACAACCTGAAATGAATTTAAGAAATAGTAACAAGTTGTGTATGAGGGCAGAAGTGGCTCCGTTTTAGCAGACGTTACTTCCAACTGGCATTTCACTCCAACACTCGCCCTGATCTCACCCTCACATCACCACTGTGTCCATTTGCCTTCACTATTGCTGCAGAGGCCCACCTGCGTGACTCCTCACCACGCCGTGCGTGCCAAGATCCCCTCACCAGGGTCACTCCGGTCTGGTTGGGGAACAGAAGAGGACGGCTCCACCACACACCCCCCCTGCTTCCTACCTGCTGGCAGGAGGGGCTCAGGAGGGCACTGCTCACTGGGACACAGCGGCAGCAGCTGCCCTGGGAATCCCCCCTCCAAGAGCCCCGCGGTGCCGCAGAGGCGGCTGTGAGCGAGTGCGGCACCAGGCTGGAGCTCCAACGCGTCTTTATCCACCAAGTGCAGGGAAGCCCACGGGACCTCGAGCCCTGCAAAGCCACGAGCCGCTCGCACACAAGTTCTTGAGAGCTGAGCGCAAGAGGCAAGAGGGAGAAGGTCTGCGAGGTAAGGACTCCGACTCTTCAGGAACGGGGCTGTATGAAGTTTATTGCTCAAAGCACTTTTAATCCTCTGATGAAATGTGCTATCTGAGTGCAAAGTACTATTGTTAAGTCAAAGATTTTTTTTTTCTCTTTTATAAAATACTTAGGAATTTCTCAGCATTTCCCTGTTTACCTAATAGATTAGTTCTTTATAAAAATAAACATTGGAAGGACAAAAGGGACAGTTCCCCTAAAATTTAGTAAACAAGTTTCATGTTTCCACGCTAAAATCTGCAGTATCTTTCAGAAAAAAAATATCAAAACACCTAAGAGAAACTGAGGGTGCAGAGTTGCTTACAACTCATCTATTTTATTCCTATGGCTAGGATATCACCAGAACACCTAAATTTCACGTTTTTTTCTGCAAGGCCATAGCGTCAGAAACAGTATTTGATAAAGACTTGGTGAAGAACAGTTTCCTAGTAGTCAACAATGACCCTTACAATAAATTCAATGGGGAAATACTTATGGTTCTTCTCTTTGATTTTTTTTCCTTAAATGAGGTACCAGCTATGTTTTGTCCCTCCCATTTCTATGGTATTTCCAGTTTCACGTATTTAGACCAATGAGACTTTCCAGAAGCTGGTGTACAACATCTTTATATACACTACAAATTCAGATTACCAGACTATAATCAGACATTGAATATATAAATAACTTTTCAAACTATTTACAGGATTTAAACTAATCAGGCTCCAAGCAACCAACACTCTTAAGGCAAATTCACTTGTGACTGGCTGTCTGGCCTTTCTCTCCCCTCCCTGGCCCCCCAAAATGATGGCAATAAACATGAAATGGAATTACTCCCTGCTCCTGTACTGATGGAATTTCTTGTATGGAGAGCTGATCTAACTACCTAGGATCTTTCCTCAAAACAAGGAGAAAATATATAGAAAAGCATTTCTGTGTTTGCGTGTCAAGAAAATCATTAAGGTGCATATGAAGAAGTGGAAGTCCCAATGTCTTATAACAACATAATTTTTGTATGCACTTGACAAACGGATTTGGGAATTTGGGGAAAGCATCATGTTAAAGCTGCACAACCCTTTTTAGAACTACACATGTAACGAGCTCATTAGGTAAGATCTGCAGAGCTCCAAGGGGTTTTCTGTAACAGGTGACACTGTGCAACATAAAATGCAGCAAAGGGTGGATTTTCAAAGTGTGTGTTTAACTAATGAGAATTTTTCTCTTATACCATATTGCTGTGCAAGATACTATTCACCACGTCAAGGGATTCCGCACATCTTGCCAATCCTCAGATCGGAATACAAATCGGCCACTTCAGAGAGCATCTTTTTGTTACAACGTTGGATTCTTAAGTGTAACCACAGTGCAATTTTGTCAATGCATGACTGAAGCAACCAAGCATACTCTGGTGAAGTAGGCAGGGCTCACATACCAAACGTGCTTAGTGCCCTCGTTTAAGTCCCAATTATCACTTTGTTCTTAGTATTTTTCAATGCCCTGATTAGATCTTTGTTTGGAAGTAATTAGCTATTGTGGTTTGAAGGATTTTTTGGAACAAAGCAGAGACTTTATACTGAATGCAGAGGTCATCTCCAACAGAGACAAAAAAAAAAGGTGGCAAACTATCGATTAGCTTTATATTTAGAAGCATCCCTGGGTTCACTGCTAGGATTGCTCCAGTCATCTGCTTCAGGTGTGGTCTTGTAGTGTCGCCAGGCTGACTTATTAAAAACAGGAAGTCTTTCAAATGATTCACTTGAAAGGGCCTATGGAAAAACAAAAGCAATGGGAAGATACCATTAGAGACACCGAGACGACGTTCCAGGAAGCTCAACAGCTACAACCTCTGCATCCAACAAGTGTCTCGATTATCCAAGTGTTAGGTGTCACAGCACTGTTCTGAAAATACTTCAACTGTGACCAATGCCTCCAGTCACAGTCAAAGTATTATTCACAGTAAAAGTTAAAGAAAAATAACACTTTAAAATAGTGCCCTTCTTCCCAGGGAGTAGCTTCTACAAAGAGAACAAGACAAAAAGTTTCGCCCAAAACCATTTTAGGGAGATTTGTCATGGACGTGGGGCAGGCAGCCGCTTCACTTCAATGTTTCACTTCTCCAACAAACTCGGACTCCGTCGGCACGCTGCTCTGTCAGGTCTGACCCAGTTCGGTCCATCAGCACGTGCCCATGGCCTCGGATACAGCCCACGCCTTTTTCCTCCCCACATCCACGCGTGAAACTGAATCCACCCAAACATACAGCGAGGCCTGGGAACAACGCTAAGTCGATGCCTTCAAAGGAGCTATACGCTATATTCTTTCTAATGCCCTGATTAAATCCAAGCAGTTAGTTTCAGCCTTAAGCCCCTGAGTAGCCCAGGATTTCCTCAAAAATAACACTGGGATCAATACAGTCTGTTGCAGCAAAGTCAAAAACTGCATAGAAAGAAATTTGTCCTAGTCAGCAGTTAGTCAATAGTCTTCTCAGTTTTACTGTGGTCAAAAGCTTTAGAATCAAGAAGTATTAAACAGAATTCTCTCTCATCACACAATTCTTGAAATATTCAGCACTTCAGATTAACAACATGTAAAGATCCAAAAGAGAAGACTGCGAAAAAAAAAAAATCAAAGCAAACTAACTAGTATTAGTAATATTAGTGCCAGGTTAATA
Organism: Apaloderma vittatum; assembly: GCF_000703405.1. NCBI lineage: Eukaryota > Metazoa > Chordata > Aves > Trogoniformes > Trogonidae > Apaloderma > Apaloderma vittatum. The sequence goes on from NW_009697202.1 coordinate 33,476, forward strand.
CTTATAACCTTGGATTTTAGGATTCTGTGTAACTGTAAATATAACAAAGACAGCAATTACAAATTTCAAAACAAGCTGAAGAGTGAAAAGAAAGTTTGCTTATTCAGCCTGCTATAAACGGAATGCACTGCATTACTGGTTTATAAAAAGGTCAAATTCATACCTTCAAATAAATTACAGCATCTGAACCAACGCCTTCCATTGAGTAGAGTTTAAGGTCACCTTGAAAGTACCTGGCATACAGACGAGAAATAGGCAAGCCATAGCCAAACCCAGCCTACAAAAACAAGAAAACAACAGGAAAAACAAAATGAAAAGGTTTTTTTGTTAAAAAAAAGCAACAGATCACTGCAATCATTTATAAAACAGAAGATACCTTAATTTTCAGCTTGTATCAAATTACTTTTCAAGCCTTCCTTTATTAGTCTACGTGATAACTTTGTATTCATTCTTTTGAGTAATCTCCTTTTTCTTAAGCATAGTATTTTTTTAGTTACAGTACAGAAAACAGGAAAAATACCATAGACCTTTGTTAGGACCAGCTTGTCCATTTTGCATTTTCTCAAAAAGGTAGGTGACTGTAACACGCAGTACCTGCTGCCTCCAATCACCAAAGCAAACTGATACTGTCTATGACTTGCTCACTACAATTACCATTGCTGTAATAATCCATTCTTTTTTTGGTATCAAAAAATAAAAAATAAAAATTTTTGACAGCATGTCTTTTCTCCCCCCAAGTCTGGGATTATTCTCCTCAAATGTCTCCACACACAGGAAATTAGACAAGAAAGCCAGAGACAAGTCTGTTTACTTCATCTAGGTCACACCATTAAGCGATCCCTGCGGCCACACCCCAGCAGAGTTGGGAGCGCTGCTCCAGCAGGTTATGTACAAAGCAATACAGGGTGAAAAATCCTTGCTGTTTTCGCCCTTCTAAGGAAAGACGAGGATTCCACAGCACTGCACGGTCTACTGAGGACTGAGATCCTGTGCAGACCACACAATTTTCAAAGCGAAACAGACTTGACAGGTACAAATTCTAGATTTTAAATTTACAACACTAATGTTCATAACCACAGCTGCAACAAGGTCAATACTTGGCACTTTTTCTGGCCCACCCTCGGCAGAATGAGTCATAAAAAACTCCAAGCCTCTCTCACTGCAGCCAGGGAGTAAGATTTTGGTCTACACATCAACTCTTCCAGATGATTAGGTACGTGCTGAAAAATCACAGTGGTTGACTACTCTCCTGAAACACTCTCCTGAACTTCTCAGGACTATCCAGAGCAATAAAGGAAGGATTCCACGCACAGAAGCATTTGAAAAGAAGGATATACAAGGCAATGGAGTAATACAATTTTTCTGTAAGGGTGGATTACAAGAAGAATTAGACACATAAAATTTTCAGAAAACCAACAAACTCGTTCCACTGTAATATTTCTACAAAGCCAACCTGACAAGATAATGGAGAATCATGCCCTGAATCTTAAAAACAAAGCCCCAAAATGATTCAAAAAGGAAAAGACTAAGAAGGAAGACTCGTGAGCATTACACAAAGCTACTGTGTGCTACCACTTTACAGGAAATCCCTTGAGAGAGGGGTGAACACGAAAGAACTTTGTCCTACAGCATCCATCACAAATTCTCGTGCCGTTGTCTACTAGCTCTACACTATCTTTTGATCTCTGCCTCAACTTCACAGAAGTCTAAATTTAGTGATCTTAAAACTGGTTAGAAGGGCTCGCTCCATTCTTCTGAGCAAAACGACAGGCAGAAATGGCAAAGATGCCTTTTTCTACTCACATTCCTTGTCAGAGTTATTAATGTCCATTTCCACTGTGTCCTGGTTTTGGCTGGGAAAAAGTTCATTTTCTTTGCAGTAGCTGGTACAGTGCTGGTTTGGATTTAGGATGAGAATAATGTTGATAACACAGGGATTTTTTAGCTATTGCTGAGCAGTGCTTACACAGAGTCACAGCCTTTTTTGCTCCTCACCCCACCTGCGAGTGGGCTTGGGGTGCACAAGGAGCTGGGAGGGGACACAGGTGGCACAGCTGACACCAACCTACCAAAGGGATGTCCCACATCATGTGACACCATGCTCAGCTCATAAGGCTGGAGGAAGGAGGAGGAAGGGGGGCACATTCGGAATGATGGTGTTTGTCTTCCCACATCACCATCATGTGGGATGGAGCCCTGCTCTCCTGGAGATGGCTGAGCACCTGCCTGCCCATGGGGAGGGGGTGAAAGAATTCCTTGTTTTGCTTTGCTTGCACACACAGCTTTTGCTTTACTTATTAAACTGTCTTTGTCTCAATCCACAAGTTTTCTCACTCTTACTGTTAGAACAGTTGTTTAGCTGCACTTTTTCAAACCGCAGTGTGCTTTAAAAACATAATTCTCAAAGACACACAGAGAGACACACTTTCAAACATCTGGTCTTGAAACTGCATGCATGCATTTCTTAAACATAAAAGGAAGTTATCTGACTGTCTTAGAAAGAATTAAAAAAATTCCAAAAACTGACTTGCATCTTTTCTGGAGACCAGATAATAAACACGTTACAGAAATTACAAAACACAGCAACCAAAAGACAAATTGTAGATAGCACCTACCTCCAAGAACAGCTCGAGTAAAGGACAGAATCAAGTAATCCTGAAAAAAACATTTTACTTTCCTCTTTCCAGAAATACAATTCCTTAAAATCCGTACCCAACTTCTGTTTGCCTCCTGCTCCTTCCAGGAAATTCTTTTTATGCTCTGTGCTGGCCAAAAAATCTGTGCTGGTTACTTTCTTCCAAAAATCTCCTGTCAGTCTTTTCTTTACATTGCCTTCAGGTTATTTTTCAAAAGAGGTAACTTACAAGAAATACAAAGACAGCAGATCCCACCTGAAACCTTGTTAAAGCAAGACCTTGCAAAAGGTGTATGTTGCAAAACAAGAAATGTTTACTACATAGGTCTGTGCTTGACCAAGAGGACAGAATATAACTAATGACAGCACATCTGCCTTGAGAAGAAGTCCTTCAGAGCCAATTTCTCATTGTATATTTTAGTACCCATTATACAAATAGGAGATTATTAAAATTTGTGTTACTTGTGCCTACAGGTTTAATTAAACCTAATTAAAGCCACATTTCTCCCACTAAACAAAAGCTGCAAGAGAGAGAATCATTAAATTCCTCTAAGAAAACCTAATTATCATTAACCATTACCACATGTTTTTAACGTTTCCAGTATGTGTGTGGCAGTCCAGATGAACACAAGACCTGCTAGAATCCCAGGGCTGCCATGGTAACAAGGTTTCTCAGCAGTTTTGAAACAACATTTGCAATGAGACTGAGAAAGAACCCTAACCCATCAACAAAAAGATCCCCCTCTTCCACTCCTCAAGCCTATGAATGTTTCATAAACTAGACAGGGGATCACAGAACAAGGAGAGGGAGTGTTAGAACAGAAGAATGTGCCTGTTTACATTGCACTGCAATTTAGTTTAGGATATTACCTAAGTCAAGTCAAGAATGACACAAGCATGGATCTACCTACCTTCTGGAGCACCACAATTTTTAAGTTGTTCAGTCTCTGGCACTACGCGATAAAGACAGTTCAGACTTGGAAGAAGATTTACACAGAACCTATCTGCTGAAGGATTTTTATTTCTAGACTGACATATCAAGTGCACCATAATTGTTTCTATAACTGGATCGGGGCCATGGTACATAACGTGTCAAGCGTCACTGCTAAGGCCTTTCCCCTCTTAGCAGAAAGATAAGCCACAGACTCCCAGTTCTTGACTTCTTTCTTTCTGCACATACATACATGTAACAGAGCTTAATAACTCTTCTCGACATTCAGTCGTGTACAGGCCTCAGTCAGACTCACAGGAGGGCAAAAGCTGCCAGGGTCACAAGAGAAGGGTCTGACTTCTTCGCAGGTCTGACTGCAGTGACACACAGACTGAAGAGGAAAACAAGGCCTAACAATGGGGCACAGTAGATGAATACAAAGTATAAATGTCACAAAAATCAAAGTAAACGGTCTTGAAGATGAGGAAATAAACACAGGAATGCACTGCTAAAGATGCACGAAGAGGGTAGGGAAGAATAGTGTCAATCCTAAAATGAACACATTTTACAATCAGAGAGCCACAAAGGAAGTGACAATTTAATAGTGAATACAACCAGCAATCAAAGCACAAGTTTACAGCAAGAACAAGTTCCAGGAAATCCTTGCAGGCTGATATAATAAACTGCTGATCAAAAACGGGACAGAACAAAGGCAGAGTCTTTCTTGATTCATAATCTACCACTCTAGTCATAAAGAAAAAAGCTTATATTTGGATTAAGGTCTGTTCTCTATCACTCATCCCATTCAAGAAGTTGGGTTTTTTTCTATGAAAAAGCAAAAGTTTAATACATATTACTAAGATGTGTTGTAGACAGAGGAGCTGTGAAGGATTAATATCAAGTCAATGCAGATAGAAAACTGGGTTTCACACCCACTGCAGTGGCATCAAACACTGGTGGAAACCATGCAATACACTTATGTGCCACAACGTTATGAACTGTGGTCTAAGGCAATACCATAAAGACTTTCTGCTAAAAAATCTAAAAGGAAAGTCATTATCTTCAAAACCACTCTGAACTGGTTTCACTCTCAGTTCACTGTTAATTATTTTACAACAGAAATAGTTACATACTCTCTGCACCGCATATTATTAGCTGTGTTTGAAGCTCCCTGAAGGTGCTTCAAGCACAGAAGTATCAGCAGAAAGAAAAAAAAATAACAAACAAAAATCCATAAACCCCAAACAAACCTAAGAAACATGATAGATGAGTGTTCCTAAATAGGGAAAAGAAATTTCTCAAAGAATCAACTTTTTCCTCAACATGCTTGAAGAGAAAGGATTGTGTAAGAAGGCAGAGAACAAAGAGGCAAGAATACATTATCAGTATCAATCCAGTTACTGAAAGTCAGGCAACAGAAGCTGTATAATTTTTATCCCAAGAACTAATACGTAATTTAATAAAATAATTCAATTTTAATAATTGAAAAAATAATTCTTGCTAAAAGAATCTACATATTCAACACAATTCCCTGCTTAGAAGAAACTACAGGGAAATTTTGTTTGTTCAAAATCTGACCCTGATATGTCTCAGAATGGAGTATCACATGAGGTATTTGTGACTGAGCAAGAATTTCTTGAAAGTGTTCATATCACATGCAGGTTTAGGATTTATTTTTTAAATATGTTTTTACAGCCCATAACTTACATAAAAGTGATTTTCAAAGAGCTTGTATAGTAACAGAAGATGTTTCTCAAGCGCTACAATACCGATGGTGTGGCTCATCTTTGCAACACATTTATTACAGGAAACTTAGACAAACAGTAATTTACACGCCAAAGACAAGCTCATGAGGTTATTCACCTTCTCAGTAACACAGCACTAAAAATCCTGTCCATTAACCTGTGAAAATATTGCGCTTATGCAGACAAGCTTGCTTCCAAGATTGTCAAGACAAAGAAAAGCAATTTTCTACTCCAAACACTTAGTGATGATAACAGAACCCATTTTCTCCTGCATAGAATTGCATAGATTTTACCTGCATGGAACTGCTAATGATAAACAACTTCGTCAATGAAAACCTGATCCAGTAGATTGCAGTGAAGGGAAATGTACAACCAGGGTAACTCAAAAGGACATTTAAATATTTATTGCAATTGCTTACCAAAGGCACAGCTCTTGAGGGCTCCAAACTAGGTCGGGGTGCTGTTGAGTACATGTAGTTAAACAATCTGTCTATTTTTCTTAAAGGTACACCTCCACCTTGGTCACTTATCTAAGAAATCAAAAGTTTGAGTTTTAAACATTATGTTCTCAAAAAAAACCTGCAAGACTCAAGCAGCGTTATCTAAATAACTTCAGAAATATTAAAGGAGCAGTTAAGGACTTTGGGTTTGTCTACTTTGGAGAAGAGGAGGCCAAGGGGCGAGGAGAGGACCTGGAGAGGGAGATGCTGAGCTCTTCTCGCTGGGATCCAGCGAGAGGATGTATGGGAATGATTCAAAGCTGCAGCAGGGAAGGTTCAAACTTCACATTAGGAAGCATTTCTTTACCAAGGGGATGGTCAAACCCTGGCACAGGCTTCCTAGAGAGGTGGTCAATGCCCCAAGCCTGTCAGTATTTAAAAGGCTTTTGGACAATGCCCTTAATAACAGGCTTTAACTTTTGGTCAGCCCTGAATTGCTCAGGCAGTTGGACTAGATGGTCATTGTAGGTCCCTCCCAACTGAAATATTCTATTCTAATGAATATGAAGCAAGCAGCAGAAGTAATACAGTAATTGATTTGCCTTTTCCAATTAAAAGTCATACTATTCTAAACCTAGCAGGTTTGTAAACTGCATATTATTTTAAGGCATTTACCTTAATAGAGAGATCTTCTTTCCCCAAAGTGACTAAGGTTTTGATCGATGGATAGCCTTCTCTCTTACCTTCATGCAATTCCACTGTAGCTCTCATTGAATTCTGAAGATAAAAAAAACACAACATCTTTGATTCTAGCTTTACCACATATGCTTTTTATGACAACTTAGAACTCGCATTTTGTTGAATCTAGATGACTTGTCCTAAAACACATTTAAAACAAACTCAAGTGCTTTAAAAGCAATGAATTGTCCAGTTAAACTTTTACATCAGAACTCCATTATACGTACTTTTATCTGTTTGATATAGAGTCAGAGAACATAGAGCAATACTTTTTTTTTTTCTCCTGTGTGAAATCAAGTAATTATATGTAAGAGATGTCAATATCCTTCACCTCCACCTCCCAGAACACCAACAGTGATGTTCACCACAGAGAACAAGCTTCGATTTTCTCAGCCTGGGTCACAAAATTGTTCAGTTATCATCTATCAATCCGACTTTATTATACCTATTAACGGAGCTTCTACTGCCAGTCCATCACAGATTACCGTTACTTACAGCTAACAACTTACTGGTTTCATCCTGTTTCATGACTGTACCAAAACATACCTACAAGTAGGGTACAAATTCTCACCTGTTCTGCCCTAGAACTAATGTTACAAATGGCAAAATAAGAGAAGATTTAAATGAACATACTTGACAGATGTTAGAAATCAACTCCAAAATACTGTTATTTAGGAAATGTTTCTCTCTGACCAAATGCATTTTTCCCCTGAATTTCCAGTGTTCAACTACACCACGTAGAGACCCCGTATCTTAGTTGAAAGCGTGCAATAATTTTCACATGTTCTAGTTATCCAGAAAACACAAACAGAAACAAAACATGCCATCTACACTATTCTAAGGCATGTGGGTTGTCTTCACAATAAACAAGATACCATCCTAATTGGTCCTCAAATATGCAATAAAGCAGCAAGCTTATGAGAATGGTAATGAATGTATCATCTTTACAAAAATAAACTATCACAAGTGTTTTAAATTAAATCAGATGCAAAAACACAAAAGTGGGAAAACACAGAAATTTTTATGTTCACAAGGGCATGAAAGGACTGTAAGTCTAGATTTTAACCATTTCAAGCCCTCTTCCCTTGTTTAAAAATAAGCCTAAAAAAGGAATGTAAGTTCACAAACCTCTTCCAAATATTAGCAAGTGCAACCTACCTTGAATAATTCAAATAACATATGAAACAAATGAGAAGGTACGTAGACCACTTGAATAGGCTTGTTAGGAGCTTTAGCTATAAAACAAAGAAGAATTTTTAATTTTTTTTTCAAAACAGTATTTTGTAGCATTTCTGTTTACAGAAATAACATGAAGCAGTAGGCAAAGACAAGTACGTAAACATATTCTGATTTTCCAAGTACAAGATTAGCTAAAAACCCCAAAACATAAATTTCAGTTACTGTTATCACCTGAAATAACAGTCTAATGATGATTTTCAGAGACATCTATGTCAGCAGACTTTGTTTATTAATGAAATTTCACTAAGCATTCATTGGTTTCATACTGACAATGTATGTTAATGAAGAGAACTTTCCCACTTAAGTAGGAAACTTATATTTAAGCATAATATTTGCTGCACAAAAAGATTCTTAAACCAAGAAAACTCCACTGTTTAAGTACTCTGAGAGCAACTACATATTTTCCCTAAATTAAACCATATAAAATGTAAAGTATTAATAAAAAACCCTGAAAATATAGTTCAAATAATATCAGTTTTCTTATTCCAAATCATAATTGACTTGTTTGTCCACTGTTGCCAGCGTTTCAGCAGAAGTATCTTGCTTGGCACAGCTCTAAATGCCAGAGTGCTAATTGATTTGGCAAGAAATAATACAGCTGCATTTAATATGTTCCATGAGAGAGTTTTGGTGTTGCAGATGTGGTCATCCCTGAAGATTCAAACATCTACTAGCATTAAATTATACAGTCACAGCTTGTCAGCCTCAGTAGCAGTTCAAATTGAAAAGTCTATAAACGCCTGCTTCATAAATTGGGGGAAGACAGAGGCACGCACACAGCATGTGACTGGAGTTAACTTCATCTTTTTTTGTGCTGAGGGCTAGTAATAATACCAGTTATTACTTTAAGATACATAGTAGTGAAACTCCTAGGAAAACTAAAAGACCAAGAGTATGCTCTGCAACTTGATGTTTTATCAAGCTAAAATTTTGTCAGAGTCCATACTCATGCACCACCAAAACCAAAGCAGACCTATTTGTACTCATTTGGGGTACAGAATACGTGTAGAAAGCATGTTCTCGTTGCTCTTGCGAGGTAACTTGCAAAGTCGCTTTCCTCGCACTGAAAATAAGCTAGTTTAAAGGAAACAAGTAATTCTTTCCTTGCTTCTCTTTCACAGAATCACAGAACTGTTGAGGCTGGAAAAGACCTCTGAGACCACCAAGTCCAGCCTATGACCCAACACCCCCCACATGGGCCAGAGCACGGCACTAAGTGCCACATCCAGCCTCTCCTTAAACACCTCCAGGGACGGTGACTCCACCACTGCCCTGGGCAGTGCATCCCAGTGCCTGAGCACTGGAAGTGACGTGAGGAAGGGCTTCCTGAGATCCAACCTAAACCTCCCCTGATGCAGTTTCAGGCCGTGCCCTCTCGTCCTGTCACTGGTTGCCCGGGAGAAGAGCCCGACCCCCACCTGACTACGCTCTCCCTTCAGGCAGTTGTAGAGAGTGGTGAAGTCCCCCCTGAGTCTCCTCTTCTCCAGGCTCAACACCCCCAGCTCCCTCGTTGCTCTCCTCACAGGACTTTCCCTCCAGTCCCTTCCCCAGCCTCGTTGCTCTCCTCTGGACCCGCTCCAGCCCCTCCAGGTCTTTCTTGCAGTGAGGGGCCCGGCCCTGCACACAGGGCTCGAGGGGAGGCCTCACCAGGGCTGAGCACAGGGGCAGAATCACATCCCTGCTCCTGCTGGCCACACTGTTCCTGACACAGGCCAGGATGCCACTGGCCTTCTGGGCTACCTGGGCACACTGCTGGCTCATGTCCAACCCGTTGATCACTGAGATCCAGCAACTTGTTCCCTCTACTGTTGGATCTTTTCACTTAGGCCTGCAAATGAATTTTGCGTTGATTCCTCTGCTGAAGCACTCAGCACTTTAGCTCTAATATCATTCGGGTTTGGATGGGGGAAGGTTGGGTCCCTTGGTTTTGGGAGCGAGGACCGTTAGTAATGCATCGGTCTCAACGATATCACTTTGTGTTGATGAATATTTCTACAACATTAAACAGTACTTTGAGCAATGTATGTTCAGTTTTGAGTGTTACCTATTTCTGAGACTTTTGCAGTTCTGCTGAAGTTTGGAAATACCTTAGTCTTATGTTTGGACAGCCGTCCAAAACTTGTCAGAGGATCACTCAAGGCAATTTACTTCTTTAAGTTAAAACAGTAATCTACCTTTTCTCAGCAGAAATCATGAAACAGCTGACAAGTTGTTTTGTAGCATCCACTTTTCATCTTTGCAAGCAACTTGAAACAGATTTTCATGTAAGAATTTTATGATAGGACTTGAAAGCATTGTCTATTTAGGCAAAATTAGACATTTTTTCTCTTACACAGAAGAGCTCACCACTAGTGCAGAGATTGCCAGTGGAATTTATAAGCAAACTTCAAAATGAAACAAATTTCAGCTCTATTAATAGATTAGTTAGAAGGCAAGAGTGTTTCCTTCTCAGTTACGAGGATTCTTGGCCACTTTATTTTCCGTAAGTGATGGAAAATTCAATAATTAGCACTCCGCGTTCAGCATTCTAAGGTAAATGTCAAGATGATAAATTCTAATTCAGGTGTCCACATAGACACATTAGAAGAAGAAAAGTAACTTCATGCAGGATTGCAGAATTCAAGTATCAACTTACAATTAACTAACAAAACTAGAAATCACAGATATTAGAAATGCTTTTTTCTTACATATATCAAGTAAAATTAATTACATAATTACCATTGAATTCCTCAACTTCCAGTTCAGGTGCCACCATATAGTACTGTTCACACAACATCTTAGCTGTTTCATAAGCATCTACAAAACAACAGAACACTGATTTACCGAAATCATTTAGAGACTAGCAAAGTTCATCCCACAAGCAAAAGGTGACAAGCAGAACACTCAGTAACTAGTTTACAAGTGTTCTGAAACTGGTGTCCATTCTAATTCCTTTTTCTCTGCATGTTTATAGCCCATTTGTCAAGAAAGGACAAATTCTATTTAAAGCTCTACAAACAAAAGCAGATTACTAGAGACAAGCTATTTTTCATCTTATTCAGGGCTTGAAAACTAGAAGGGTATAATCTTAGACCATAATATCTACTTATTTGTCCTGTCCCAATTGCAATTTAATGTTTGTTCTTTCCATCTTAAATAAAAAAGGATGACATTGCAACCATAAATTCCATTTTTCGAAACACAACACTGTTTACAGTACTTGATTTTCAAGGTCTTTTGGGGAGAAAGCTGGAGTCTTTAAGATTCTTCGTTTTTTCCTGCTGAACAAAAAAACCAACCAACCAAACCATCCCACAATCCACATCAGGCTTTATGTATTGTCCAAATACAGCAAGAATGTTTAAGCCACCTTTTGTTTTAAATATTTCTTAGTGGTTCTATATAATCACTGGTACTTCATTTGCAAAAATATTTTAGAAACAAGTGTTAGCTTAACGAGAAAAAAAATTCCGTCAGTTGTTCTGACATCTGCAAGGCTGGACATGTCACACAAGGCCGACACAAATACTGCTTGAAGTCTAGAAAAATGGAGCTAATCAACACTGGAAACGTTCTCGATCAAGGCTCAGGACTCCCTCACACAATCAGCTGTCCAGTAGGAAACTTTTGTGTCAACACAGTCAGCTCTCCAAAGACTGCCTAAAAGGGTCCTGTCATTAACATGATTACATGTGTCCTAGTAAAAAGCTCAAAATCCCATTTAATACCCAAGCTCTACAGATCACCTCAACCCCGGGTGTGCATAATTTAGGGAAAAAAGATGTAGGAATACCTACATTTACATGATATTCTAAGATTACGTCAGAACTTCTGATGGTCTTGGGAGTAATCCTATGCTTTAGAAAAAAGGGGCGTAAGAAGCACAGTCATAATACGGACTTAGCCAAAAGCTTAAGATGGAAATGTAGCTAGCATGACCAAAAGGCCATCAACATGGAGAAGGAATACGTTAGCACATTTCAAAGAGTTTCCACATCACAGAAGTGAAAATTAGATATGGAGCCAGTGGGCAGGAGTTGGATGCTTATTGTGGAGAAAAAACTTCAAGGCCTCTAAAAAGCAAATCAATAACTGTATGTGAATAAACCAAAAGCCCTCAATACACAAATGGGAAGCAGTCACAGCCACTATGCAAACCTTGAGAGAATAAATCCATTTATACCCTCCCTAAATTTAATATAGAACTCTCAGCCGTTTTCAAGAAGTAACCACCCCTGAGGTGAACAGGAAAACATTATCATTTCATGACCCAGTAAAATATTCAGCCCTGAGCAAAACTGTGTCAAACAATGTCCGAGTGCAGCCTTACATTTTACATTCCTCTAAAAGCCAACTCTTTGGCAGAGTCCTAAGACCACAAGAGAAACTGCAAAGTTCAAAACACACTTCATGTTGCAGCTAGAAGTAAGCAGCAGCAAGACTGAAGGATGTATCAATACATCTAAAATCCCAGGAACAAGCCTGGATTTGCTGTCAGCTCAAAAATCGTATTGTAATACAGTCAGCAAGATAGAGACCCACCTCAGGCAGTTACAGACAGAACACTTGGTGGAGCTGCTTGAAGCACGAAGTGGCCGTTTAAATCACTTCCTCAATGCTTGAAGGGCATACAGAGCTTGTAGCTGCCAACCACAGCGCCAAAATCAACATCTTAGCTCTGACAAACTACTCAGAATGCTGCCTGTGAACCAGAACATTCTGGAGCTAGCACTGAATACAGAACATAAATTAATCCCTCCGACACTTCTACAAGGAAATAGCCTCAATTACCTTGACTCTAGACAGGCTCTGTCTTTAAGGACATTTTGTTTCTTTGAAAGACAACATTGGATACTGTCTACAATGCCCTCATTTCATTAGTGATTATTTCTTCAGATTTGGAAAGTATGTTTCAGCTGCTCGCTTGAAAACTGGACTGAGACCTTCTGACTCTATGCACAGCCCTGTCCAAAGCAGCAACTACGAATCTGCTTACCAAAATAGATCCAGAATAGATCCAAACACTGCTATTAGAAGGAAGAGCTAAATAAACCACAAAGCGGTAATTTATACAATGCTGAGGTCAGAGTAGAGCAAGATCAATCAAAAGAAAAAGCAGCTGCTGAAAAAAGGGCCACCTGAGAGCCAAACAGCAAGAAGCCAAGAAGCCTTACTAACAGTGAAAGGCATCTACGTTACAAAGCAAGCTATCACGTATGTCAAAGTCTGACATAAGAAAGGTTTCCCTCTTGTTTCACCAGAAGGCTGAGAGAAAGTGTAGAAACACTCTCCTCCCCTCTCACAGCTCCACAAACACCGGTGAAGGATCAAGGTTGGAATTTACTCCTACAGCAAAACCTAGATTTGTAAACAGAGTGTGAATCTTCAGTAAAGAAGTTCTTGAAGCAGACACCACTGCCTCATACCTACTTATTAACTCTCTACATGAACATTCACAACATTAAGCAAACAGGATTTTTTTAAGCAAACACTATTTCTAATGCAACTGTGCCAGACCATTCAGGCACAACTGTCACACACATGTCCTCTGGGTAAGAGAGAAGAGGCTGTGGTATCATCAGATTCATGTAGTAATTGGGGAGTTTTGTTGGAAAATCTGTAACCTCAAGGCCACTTTACTGAAAGGTGTAACAAATTGGAAAACTTCACTTACTCTCAGTTTTCTTTAGAACCAGCATCAGATTAAAAAAAAGCATTACACAAGAACCTGCTTTTAAGTATTTTAGGGAAGACAACATCTGAAGTTTAACAGAACATGTAGATACTTAATCTGATACTTAAAAAGTCAGATTAGTTATTAAAAAAAATTAAAATCAATTGTTTTCTCAGTTCTGTTAGCATACCAAAGTTTCTCCATTCTCAGTACTGAAGGCATCAGAAAAATCTCAATAAACTCATGGCTTTAATGTGACCAACTGCAGAACCTCTATTTCTTATTTTATTAAATGAATTTGAATCACGTTAAGTCTTTTGTATCTCAAGAACATATTTATGTGTATTCAAAGTTGTGGAGTTTTTTTAACGCACAAAAATATTAACTTAATCTTACCTTTAACCACCTCTGCTACATTACAATTAGGATCAATACTTCCAATATGTTTGGGATGAGCAGGATTAATATCTCCACCAAAAAGAAGTGCTAAAAGGAAAAAGAAATGGTAGTAAATAGTCTACTACACTTGAGGCAGCCCAGAAAGTTTAAATCTGAACGTATCTGAAACTTACCAAGTAGTGCATCATTTTCTAAAAAGATACTCTAGCAAACTGCCAGAATCCTTGCTTAGAAAGACTACTTGCCTCCTCCTTCCTTTTTTTTTAATTTCATTTTTCTTTTTATAGCTAAGACTAGTTAAAACTGAAATGGCAGCGTGGGGAGGGTTAAGGTGAAAACCTACATTTCTGAGGGGACTATCAAAGATTAAATAAAGCTAGAACGTAAAATGCTTTGTTCATACCATTATGTCAGAACAGAAGCACTCATAACAATGAAGATGTTATAGGGAAAAAGACTCAGGAACTGTAAGCCAGCATTAAAACCTTTTACACTTCCCTAAGGTGCAATCTCACAGCTGGCACAGAGGTCCCTCACTCACCTGTCTCCCTGACTCTCAGCTCCCCTCCCTCCTTTGCTCAAGGGTCTGGCACGCACCAGATCCTTCACCGAGAGTTTTTAGCTCTCCGAGTAGAAAGGTTTTACGCTTCTTTGCAGAAGTGATTTTCTGCTATTTTAGCCAGTTAGTCAGCTCTGATAAGAAACATGCAGTACGAGTTGAGCAAAAGACAAGATCTTAAAGCTTTTCCTATTCCAGCCACAGTGAGCTGCACCTTGCAGAAACATTGACAGGCTGTTTCTCACAGGGTAACATAAGAAACAAACTACATAAAACCTGTTTCTTTGTTCCGTTTTCCAATTCCCTTTTTCATCAGCACTTCAAGATAAATACTTCCCATCACGGATGGATCACTAACATTGCTCAGCATAGATAACTTGTCCAAGGTTAGCTCAACTTTAAGTATCCATAAGCGGTTTGAGGTTTCAAGCAGTTAAGTATGTCCATAGGAAAAGCCATTTTAGTTCAATGAAATAAGTTTAATATTTTAGAACTAGGGCAAATTATGCTAGCACTCAACCCAAGAATTCTATTAGGACAATTTTTTCCCTTACTGCTAGAACTCTTCTACAAGAGCCTTTTAACTTGGTTTTATGTCTGTCATCTGTCTGCCCAGGTACAAGTGAAGAAAACGCTGCACATTTATCTCAGTTTGTACACTTCACCACGTTAAAATTATTTGAACACACAGAGAACGACATTTTTTTAGTCACATAAAAGGCTACTGGCAAGCCACACAACTTGTACTAAAACACCTTACACCACAGTACTCTAGCATCTGCATTATCTGTAGTGTACTACAATTTCTAAGAGCTCATAAAAGCAAAATGCTGGGCAGAGAATGAAGTTCTAGAGCTAAAAGGCACAAGATACATTAGAAGAGATCACAAAACTGTCCTTAACTTCATACAGATCACTTTCTGCATGGTTGCATATACTGGTTAATAGGAGCTGTGCAAGTAATTCCTTTCACTCTGTAACATGAATAAAAAATTAAGTTTATCAGTAACAACAAGCAGAACAGAAACTAATGATAAAGCATGACTAATTCTAGCATTTATTCCTAAACAGAGAATAGGAAGTAGAGGGAGACAAGGGATGTCATTTAAAACTTAAATTAGAAATAGTCAACCTCTTGAGAAGGCAAGAAAGTCTAGATAGCTTGCTGAAAAACACAACAACAAAAATACATATAGTGCACAACCTATTCAAAATCTATGAAATCCCTGCATTTCATTATGAAGTAAGTGTCAGCTCTACAAACTATGTTGAGAGATTTGTGCGCAGAAAGATCTAGCTACTCTACTACTATCTAGAAATACTTCATGTTTCGCTATGCAAGCTGCCTCTGCCAACAAGATGAAAAAGTGACAGCCGCGCTGACAAAGCCTGTCAGTTCTAAAAGCAAGCATACTGGTGTTTTGCATCCATTTCTGATAACTCTGAAGTACCAAATTACCCAGTTCCCAGTATATCTTCTACCATAATTAGCACAGAACATTAAGAATTAGTCAAGAGTATTAAAAACCCCAAACACAAAAAACCTCAACCCAAAACACAAAGCTACAGGTTCAGGTTTAGAAGCAATAACTAATGAGTGCTCAAAGATGAAAAAAGGAATTACTTACTGTGCTGGTTAATAAGCATACGGAAAGAGATGCGGTTGGTGTAGAATCTGTCTAGAAAATACTGGATGTTACTGCTAACAAATGGATCAAAGCCATATTTTTCCTTGTATTCAATCACCCCTTGCGCCATGGTTGGAACCACATCATTGTGTCTGTTCCTGACTTTAATTAAAACATCTAAAAAGCTAGAGGAAACAAAATTAGAAACAGATTGTTAAAAGCATAATTAAACTCAAACTCTAACTTCTGTTTTGAACTCCCCACAGCAAAATCCTTCTGTTTACTACCCCTTCCAGTCAACAAAAAAATTATCAGAAGATAAAAATATAGCACTACCTGAACAAACCTATTTAAAGAGAAATATTTGGTCAACCTCTCACTAAGGTAATCCACTCCAAAACATTCCTTTAAATTGAACTGCTCTTCTCCATTAATGAAGAACAAATTTTTTTTTTTTTTTTATTGCAGTCATATGCCACCACAGCAGCTCTTAATCTCTGCAACCAACAGTAGCTGAGGATTGGAAAAGAAACTCGGGAAAAACAACCTGGCTGCCCCTCATAATTTCCCAGTTTTACACTTCAGACTTTCTTCCCAACACCTCAATCCATGCAGCGTAACTTGTGAATGCATTTCCTTCGCCCGGCTTCTACTACAGTAAATTTGAATATCGGCACAGGTAATTCCAGTGTGACTTCTGTTCAGTTTCCTTTTACACCGCTGGATGGCAGAGCACATACAACTCCAACGGGCTCTTCTCTCCCGTCGCTGAGGAAGTTTTAGGAGATCGCTTCCATGGCTTTTAACAGCACCTGTTGACATGCCCCTACTTTTGAAACAGCTTGGAGGATTTTTGTTTCCCCTGCCAAGACAGCTCAACTCCTACGATCTTCAAAATGCTCTTCCCCCCACCCCCGCAAGCTCACAGTACTTGAACCACTAATTATTATTAGTTTTCTAAAGCCCAGATATGGAAAATCAATACTACTCAACTCTGCTACATTTTGCAACATGAAATGAATATCAACACCACAACAATTACACGATCTGGGTTTTTTTAAAAAGTACACACAATGAAATGCAGCTTTCAAAAGCAAGCATGTCTGTATCTGCAGTCCTACAGATCCTTTCTGGAAATATATCAACAGTAAAACAGTCTCAGTAGATTTATAATGAACACTGAAAAGGAACGTATTAATTATTTTTATCAAAGCTAAGGAAGGAATCGTAGAACGGTTTGAGTTAGGAGAGACCTTTAAAGCTTATCTAATCCAACCGCCTGCAGTGAGCAGGGGAAAGAACACAAAGACCACCACAAGTAAAAAGGCCTATCAATTAGACACTGCATTTAAAGCAGATGCTTCCTTCCTTTTCCTAACCACTTAGCCAGACAACCATTTAATATTACACCACACCGTTCTTAACGAGCAATACATTTGTCATATTATTTCTCCTGCTCTACACTGCCAGCTCATGGACAACCATTTAATATTACACCACACCATTCTTAACGAGCAATACATTTGTCAAATTATTTCTCCTGCTCTACACTGCCAGCTCATATTTAATAGTTTTTTCATCATCCTCAGTCTAACCATGAGTTTTTGCCTGTGTGTTAACAGTCCAGTACTCTTTCAACATAACTTTGTTGCATAGAGAAGGGGAAGTTTTAAACTGCTTAATTCCCCAATCTTGATACTACGACAGTAGAGAATGAATACTATCACAGTGCAAAATCACTGTTCTCCTACCAATCTTGCTGACTCGACAGCTTAAACTATTTTAATACTTAAAAAGAGTCTTTTATGTTTATTAAATCTTGATCCTGTGTGACCTGCAACCACCGAAATCTGATGTTATTTGTCAAGACTAGTGCCTGGCTGTACTCATGTAGCTTCTCTGTTTCAGAGCAACAAGACACTAGCTAAAAACAGAGCTGAGAAGGAACGCTCAGAATCACATCTGAAGGATGGCTGACAACACTCTCTCCAGCTATTTGCTGACAGCTTCGCTATTTGTTTTTAAATACCTCCACTACCCACAACACACACATGATGCCTACGTGCTCCACGAGGGCAAACTGTTCCCTGACATCCCATTACCAAAGAGGTGAAACGCACAGAGCGTGCCAAAGGGTTTATCTGCTAAGGGCAGCAAATCACAGCTGAAGCTCAGTGCACAAATACAAATAATAAAGGGACTCTTCATTACCGCAGTGACGTAACAAACCATCCTTCCACATCCACAGATAACTAAGTTCATACAAGTGTTTCCATCAAGCAGATGCTTTTAAAGGACCAAACACACCGATTATATAGGCACATTTCAAAGCAAGGGGGCAGAAATCAAAACACGTTTCCTTAATCTTACCACTGAGTCCTCACCAACTGGCACCTCCCATACCCCAGAATGACACAAAAATTCCACTGTACTCAAACTGTGGGAGACCATACCAAGAGATTTCTATTTTTTTTAATGCTCATGGGATTAGCCGGGGGGCAATACACCAGAGGAGCACTAAAAATTTTATTTAGCATTTAATTTTTTTAAAATTCAGTGTATTGTATTTTCGAAGCTACAACGAATAAATAATGCAGTCAATAGATGAGAAATTAATATGAAACTATTTTAGTCAAATGAGCTTCAGTGACTTCTGTATTAACAAAAGAATATTTAAGGGGTTTTTTACCATTGCTGTTAAATAAATTAGCTTATAGACTTCTGCAAAGACAATTAATGAGTGTCGCAAGTTAAACTCCCTAATGGCTCTCTATATAAATTTTTGATCTATCATCACAGTGCAAGAAAAAATATCGTAAGTCAATAAAAACAAAAAAAAATGTTATGTCTTTTATGGATAGTCTTTAATCTGAAAGATTAAAGATAAGAAAGTGATGAGTAGTCTGGAAGAAAAATCCTTTTTAAGTGGAACAGACATGCAATGGGATTTTTGA
This sequence comes from Apaloderma vittatum, assembly GCF_000703405.1. NCBI lineage: Eukaryota > Metazoa > Chordata > Aves > Trogoniformes > Trogonidae > Apaloderma > Apaloderma vittatum. Next base: position 52,397 of record NW_009697202.1, read on the forward strand.
TTGGCTTCTCTTTCTTAAAGAAGTGCTAGCTGGTAGTTGGAAACTACCACACCGACAAGTTCACACTGAAAGATTTCTCTGCTAAAAAGTGTAGCCACTTTTGAAGTGCAAAACTAACTAAAGTAGCATTTCACATCGCCTTAAAGTAATAAAACAGCATCTTCTTGATTGAATCTACTCCAATATTTATTCATTTCAAGTTGCTAACAGAACCACTATTTCAATTTTGGTGCTGCAGAAAGGGAAGTTCTTGTCCACTAAGTTTTTTGTGTGTGTGTGTTATCTCTAGACATACTGGCAGTTTACCACTTCATTTGCTCTTAATTCCAGGCCACTCCCCTACACACCTTCCCACAAAGAGAAAAATCACCAAAGAAACTCACAGGTACAGGGGGTGGAGTAGGTGTTCTTTGAAAAGCACATGTGAACAGAAGTTTTACAAAAGCTTCAATTTTGGAAAAACAACTGCCTCCATGTGTTTACTCCAAGGCACACTGGACAACACAGGAAATTTCTGACACTTCTGCCAGCTTACACCCTCTACCAAGTGTGCACACCTTATCTTAACAGCCCTTGCTCAACAGAATGTGGAAAGACTTCCACCCAACTGCTTTGCAGCTTGAGGAAAGATATTTGTGTTATCAAAAACACAAAAGTAACCTGAACTTTTGGTAGATGCCCACGCTGCTGACAGCAACAGTAATGTGGTGACATTGTAGTTAAGCCTTCATAAAGGTCTGCTAATCACTGGAATAAAGAAACTGAAGCACCTCTGAACCTCTTGATCGCATAAATACTTTGTCGTTTGCAATGAATATTAAAATAACAGCTAATTACAGCTCAATATCCAGCTAAACTGCACAGCCTTCAGGAAGCTAGGAATAGACACGCAAAGAGCAGCAAAGTAAATTTGACTTTCTAATATTAGGTTGCCTATCCAATATTGTCAAGAACAATAAATTTGCTCTTTAATGAGATAATGCATCTTTCATCTCTTCACAGGCCAAACTCAGTATAAAAGATGACTCTTACTATCAAAGTCCCTAGCTCGACTTTGACCTCAGTAGGAAGGAAAGAACTACCAACATCTGTATTTATATATACTTAATTATATAACTGCAAGATATCAAAAATTTAGCAAACAGTTATACTGAGTAAATATTTGGTTCACCAGCAAATAATTAGTATATCAAACTAATATAAAGCATTTCAATCTTTCCAATTGCCATGCAACACTATCAAGAATGCTTGTTCTCCTTATGGCAGAATCAGGTAATTTATGTGATAATGTACAAATCTCCAAGAATCCTGTTCATCAGTCTTTTAAAAATCACATACTGTGATCCACTTTGAACCTCTAAGGTCCATGAAAAGCTGAAATTCAGTTATTCAAATGCAGAACATCCGAGATGGTACCAGAAGCTACAGGACCACCTTACCTCCACCTGCTCACCCAGGACATGGATTACAGGCTTAACAGGACCTGTGTTAAACTTGCCAGGCTCACTCAGACATCTCGGAGAGCTTACGCTGTCTTAAAAGGCAACAAAAATGTAAGTTTTGATAACTTAAGTCTCAAGCAAAATGTTCTTCTAAGGCAAGCAGCAGAAAAATGTACTGCTGAATTAGTCAAATAGAAATTCTTGTCCCATCAGCAAACAAGCTGTAAATACAGAATCATTAAATGTAACAGCTAGAGGTAACTGAAAAGTTCATCTGATTTATCCACTGCAGAATAAGCAAGCTTAGAATACCACTGGAAGCTATTTATTCTCAGAAGTTTTTAAAAAGGGATGTGCTACAGCCTTTTGATACGATCTTTTTCAGTCTGTTCTCACTACTGAAATTCATATTTTGCCCTGCATGCAATGTTAACTTTAATAAAAATCAGCCATTTTTTAATTCTCTACTTCTTCAGTTAGAGCAGCACATTACCCTTTATGACAGTGGCTTTTTTATTTTTGGCATGCTCAGACTCCCAGTGTCTCACACTTCAATCTCTTTTTTGCCAGTCTAAACAAATGCCTTCATCATTATTCAGAGGTGGAACTATCCAAGTCTCTAATTCTTCTTCCTTTCACATCAATACTGTCCATATCCATTTTCATTTCTTAACATGTAGTATGCAAACGTGAAGACAGTGTTCCAGCTCAGGACTCGCACTGAAAAAATAGTTACTTTCCCGATGTTCACTAAGACTACGATTCACTCAGTCAGCCCACAACCCTTACAGTTCCTTCTCCAGTTCTGTCATGCAGGGAATTTGGTACTTGTGCACTTGAGTTTCTCCTGCATGTGTTGCCTGACACACACACAAAAGCATATCTCAGATATTATGCTCATAACCAAAAGAACACAACACCTAAACCACATTACCTAATAAAACCCTTACATAACCTAACATAGCAGTTAATGTATCTGAACCTAACTGAAGACCAAAAAAGCACCGTGTTTGCACAACACAGGCCACATCTTGCACAAACAGAACATTTGTTGGACTGCAAGATGTTCTGTGAAACACTTCCTATAAAGCCTGATCAGGCAAGATTTCCAGAGCCTAAAAAGAAAGTTTAAAAGACAAGCTACCCTACGGGTGCACACGTTGCACACACTGTTCTCGTGTGGTTTGGATTTCTTTTTTTCATTTTCATACACACAAATTTCAAGGACACAGTCTAATGACAATTTTAATATGATTTTGTCGATAAAGAAAATTGGATAAGCTTTACTTTCTACTCCAAATGTAACATTATTTAGTGAGGTAGGAGAACATCAATAGTTGAACTCAAAGCAGCTTTCAGATAAAAACAGTAACACATTAAACATTTTCAAACTGAAAAAATTCAAAGTATCAATGTATTAATACGCATCATACAGAACAGAGTACTAAGCTCAATGCATACATTCGAGTCATATGTAATTTGACACTCAATACAGCCTTGGAAGAAGCATTTCATGCCATTTCTTGAACTATCAGACTGCATAAATTCAAAATATACTGTTCAAAAGCACTTACATTCCTATATTTGGTTCCAGATTACAATAGTGGCCTTTGCTGCAGAAATTCTACTTGATAAATAAGACCACAGCTATCCTATAGTACAAAAACACTTGGGTTTGAGACATTATTTTAAAATGAACTGTTATAAGAAAACAAATCACTCACTCATCCAGAACATGAGGATCCTCAGGACTTTTATTTTCATATTCTAGAAGTTCAAGGAAACTTTGCATGTACCTGAAAGAAGAAAATTTATAAAGAAAGAGTTAAAATACTTAAGCCTAAATTACTTTTGGATTTGTTTTAAAACTTAAGACTATAACTTCACCTGAAACAAGAGCAGCATAGCACACAGTTGCTGCAAAGGCTAAAATGGGATGCTGCAAGGGGAAAGAAAGCAACTACATAATACCAAGTTAGAGAGTACTATTTATACTCTACAGTTTCAGATGTAGGAAAACTGTTATATACAGAAGCAAACCCTGTCTTGAGGTAGGTCTGTAATTTCAGGTAACTTCATCCATCACAGGATCTTGACTTCCTGGTCATCCACTCTGTACAGATCTTATTTTACTCCTATGTTCTGCAGAAAGTGATCCAAACTTCTTTCCAAAATAAAGCTCCAGGTAATACTTCCCACAATCCGTGCTAACAAGCCTGCACCAAGCTGGTTTTACCACAGTGCTCTAGAAGAGAACGCCCCTTCACACCCCCCCACACCTCACAGCACACCTCAGGCCATGTGGCACAACCCTCGGTTTCATAAAAGCACCTTTCTTGCACAACACAGCTCCCTCTATTTCAGATATTCAGTACAGATGAGATATTAACTGGTGCCTAGAGCCACAGTGGTGCCACACAGGACACAAAGATTTAAGGCAAAGTACTGCTCAACATGAACACTGTCAGACTGCTCTGGAGGATCCGAGCCCAACACCAGTAAAAATGGCACCATCTCACACCAGTGGGGCTGAGGAGCAGGTCATCACCTCCTGCCGCAGATGCATTTAGCAGTATCGATGAAGCTTGAAAGATTAAAGAAGTGAGATCTATTTCTTGAAGCAAATCATGGGAGGTATTGATCACACACATAAAAGGTAGGGTTTGAGTGTCACGTGGAGGAGCTGTCATTCCCCTCCCTTCACTCCTGGTTAAGCACAGCCTTTTACACTGACAACATCAAGGCTGATCAGGTGTGAGTGTTAACAGCTGTAACTCCCTGCAATGGTAAAACAGCCAGACAGATAAGTTTGCTTGTTTGGTTTTATCATTCTCCCACATGAAAACAATTCATAGAAAGGTGTAACCGGCTCAAGCTAGCACAAGAGAAGATAACTATAAAGCCTGCATAAGGAAAAAGCAAAACAACTGATGCAGCCTTTCTCCCTTTCAGCAGTAACAGCCCATTAGATCAGCTCAACAGAAGAGTGTATGCATAAGCTCCGGGCCAGTAGGGCTGATCCCAATCACTTAAGCTTGGACAACGTGGCATTACAACAAAACCTCGTTTGGTAACAGTTCCATGTTAAGACCAGCTTAAGCGGCTGTGAAACTTCATCCTACCTCTTCAAGTCACGGCAAAGTTTAAGATGCCACTGCTCCTACATGACTCCCTCCAGCACCACACACCCCCATTTCAGTTGCAGCCATCACAGGTCACTGGGACTTATCTCCAGAAAGACCAAAGTTTTCAAGATGGTCAGAACAGTAACACCAGCTCCTGTCCCTCTGTGTGTTTTTGCCTTCCTGCAACTGTCACAAGCAACTACAGACACGCCCCAAGTGTTTGTCAGTTTTAATTTTGGGAAGTAACTGATGTCTTTAGTACTGCTTATTTTAAAAAATGTTGTTCTACACTGCTAGGAGATAGTACCAGTTTAGGAAAACCATCACACCACAGTTCCAGGAGTTCAAGAAATTGCCTACGGTTACTTCAGAGAACAGGCAGTACCTCAAGGTGCCACAGCCCACTATCCACTGAAGCTGAGCTCCTGAGAAGTGCAACATTTAGCCATTAGGAAGACACAGAGGCAGCTCTAACTGCAGGGAAAGCACAGCTGATGTGCAGGGTAGAGTGGCAGGGGAAAAATCAGAAGGGCCAGCTGTTAGCTGGAGGAGGGAGGGAGTTTCTGGAAGAGTGAATGAAAATTAACCTCCTTCAAGAACGTGTTGTTTACACATACTCCCCTTTTATTAATTTTCACTGGAAAAAAGCTGCTTTACTCTCTGAACTCAGCTACTTCATCTGCAACACATAACAAATTATGATCACTCTCACCCCTTTGTTTCAAAGATGTATGTATTATGCAACATCATCTGCCTCGTGTGAATCAATCAATCAGTTAATCACAGGTACAGGATGGGAAAAGAGGAACAATTATTACAGTGAGCAAAACAAAGTAATAACCAATCAGCAAATGAACTCCAAAATGGAAGAAGGGGAAGTGGTAGACAAGGCACTGAGGCAATTCAGGGCATCACGGATTCAGCTCTATGGAGGCAGCAAGATGAGCTTCTGACTTCTCACCAAACCAGGCAATGTCATGCAGAAGCAATGGTTAAGACTCAAAGTGCTCAACTTTGCTCTGCCTCTAGTGAATATACAACACTCCACAACCAGTCTTTGCTACCTCCGTCATAATTTCCTTGACAGGTGATGAGAATATACCTAAATCATTCAATCCATAATTGTCTCTAAGAGGAAACCAACTTTAACTTTTTCTGTGAAAAAAGGGTATCATTCATGCCACACCTTTTCCTTGCAAATACACTTAGGAATGGAAAAAGCCATGCAACCTCACTTTAGACCACGAGCATTGTCCAACTGGACTCATTGCCTCACGCTGTAAGATAAAAAGAAAGTTAGTATCTTGCTTTGTAATTAAACAAATATTTGTTGTCCTGCACGGTAAAAGCAAAATATTTATTTTATTATATAGAGAAAAGCAATCTAGCACAAAGATACCTTATTCTGCTTCTCAAATACAGGATGACCACTCATTTGACCATGTCCACTCATTTGACCATGTCCACATCAGCATTTTTATTTCCATATTTAAACCTGCAGTACAGTTTTGAAGCGAATCCCCCAATAATCTTCATTTAATCCATCCTGCTTATATTTGCAAAGTGGCTTTAGCACTTCTCAGAAAACACTAAACTGGAAGCTGCTGCAGATGTGTTTCACATATTTGATGCACAAGGCAGCCATCATGACCTGAACCAATGAATGGGTCAACACACTATGATTTCTCCACCACAGGCACAACACATACCGGGAGACAGACGACGGACTGTCGTAAGTACCCTCCACACTGTACAAAGTTTCTCACTCACATAAAAGACCAAATGCTGTAGATGTCAGTAAGTCTGCCAACAACCACTCCTCTATTCTTGATGCTCCCCCTCTCCTATCCCTTCAAACCTTCCTCCTCATTTGAAATCCTTTCCCTTCCTACTTTAACTTCTCTTGTGGTTTTTGAAGGCCTTTTTTTTCCTAACTTGCCCTTTCCACACCTTTGGTCTACTCTTCTACATTTTCATAAAGGCAACAACAGTACACCCAAGGCTGCAAGCCAGCTTTCCAAGGGCATTCAGAATCACAGAATTGTTTAGGTGTGAAGAGATCTCTTGAAATCATCTGGTCTAATCCCTCCTGCTCAAGCAGGGTCAGCTAGAGCAGCCTGTCCTGGACTGCGCACAGTGGGGTCTTGAGTATCTCCACAGAGAGACTTCACAGCCTCTGTGTGCAGCTTTCTTGTGATGTTTGATCATCCTCACTGTAAAAAAAAAGTTAATTCTTACATTCAGATGGAATTTCATGTGCTTTAATGTGTACTCATTGAGTCTTGCCCTCTCAGTGAGCACTACTGAAGAGTCTGGTTCCTGGATTTTCATTCTCTCCCATTAGGTATTTATACACACTGATAATATCCACACACATACACACGCCCACCAAAGCCTTCTCCAAAATAAACAGTCCAGACTGCTTGCTGAGTATCTCCAAGATATTCATCCCTCTCAGCTTTCTCCCATATGAAAGATGCCTCAATAAATCTGTGTCATAAAAGAAGTGACAGCTTCTTTTGTGGCAAAGTAAGTCTGAGGAGGTTATTATGAAGCCGCTCTTGTCTGTCTGTCATCATATAATATTATGAAAGTTCCCCTTCTGAAGATCCAGGACAATTACAACATTTGAGAAGCAACACAGCAGGTGCTTTCTACTATAGACCTATCAGAAGTGTGAAACATCAGCAATCCGGTGCTGAGGCCAAGATAAAACAGCATTGAGTTTTCCTGGTACTGAAGGTAGCCGATAGCCGATTTTTGTGCTCTTGGATTTGTCCACCATTACTGGCATGATGCAGTGAGATGTGTGTTCTCTGTAGCTTATTGGGACATTGGTCCTAAGACTGCAGCCCCTAGAATAATCGAACATCACTGTTCCTGTGTTGGAGGATCAGCCGTTTTACTAGAGTATCAGGCAGGAACAAGCCAAGTGTTTCTCTCATCTAACACAAGCATTAATTGTGTAGAAAACTGTCTCAGCCAGAAAAACACTAAAGCGGGTCTCAACCAGAAGAAAACTGCCAAACATGGTCACCAGTCTTCAGCACAACCAGTAGACAGAACAGCTTCTCTGGTCACCGCACTACAGGCTCAACACAGTACCAATGAGGAATCGAGAGGTTCTGAAACAGAAGAAAATTACACAAACTAAATGCTCTAAGGAAATTTATAAATGTGTTAAAATAATTTCTCTTTAATATATGTGATGACAGAGAAACTATGGAAATAGGCAATGCTTTTCCTTTGGATAGAATTATCAACAGTATTTAGATGTCTCTGATTTTGAAGTCAATTGATATTACCTTTAGAAATCAAGTTCATCATCACAAGCACTGTATCCAGCAAGTTAGAGGGATCAGCTCAGAGAAAAGATTATTAACTTAGATTTGAAGTTACCCAAATTTCTTCTATCACTTTCAGTATTTTGTCCAATCCTTTGACTAAGGGATTTCTAGAAAGAAAATAACCTTACAGCAAACAAATTAGCACACTGTCCAATGCCTACCACTGTATGTCCCCCAACCTGGGATGTTGTAATGCCCTGTATATTATCCCAAGTCTCTCAATAAAAACTCAGAGCTGCAAATGCAAATGTACATATTTTTCTTTTATCTAGTTGCGATTTCCTGCTTTTACACAAAATTCATTCTATCTTTCCCTCCTAAACAGCTCAAAATTAAAGAAAATAAGTAAAAACTTGTTTAAAAAAAAATCCTAACTATGGTTAGCTGTAATAAATAATTCATAACATTGTCTTCACCACCACCGTTACAACGTGCCTAACTGTGAGTGGTCAGCAATGCACTTCACACCCATAATAGCTAGCATGTGCCAAAAAAAAAAAAAAAAGTAAATCCCCTTTCACACAACACATCTATTTCCCTGAATTTTCATTTGATCTGAACTCTGCATGCAGATACAGATAAATGAAGGTGATAACTGCAGGATTTATCAAGTGCTGAAAAGCAAGACATTTTAAACACACTTCATATACAATTATCAGCCAGGTAGAATAAAGGAGAAAAGCATCAGAATAAAGGATGACTTACTGTATTATTGTAAATTAATACAACTATGCAGGACACAAATCTACAAAGAAAAAAATAAACAACAAAACACAAACTCAGCACTGACAAAGAGAATGTCAATTATATTTTGCTATCTTTGGTGAGTCAAAAGCAGGAATTAAAGCCCATGCACTTCAAATCTATTGTCTGTTTATTTTTTTATCACAGTACACTAGAATCTACTGGCCAAGCTCTTTGGTTTCCAGCACTCTTTAGCCTCGTTCTTTTGTTAATTACTGCGAGGTGGATTGAACTGTTGTTAGTCTGCCAAATGCAATAATTCTAGAATGACATCTCATACATGAAATCACTGTAAATGCCCATAATGTCACCACCAGAATTTTTTTTTCCCCAATTCATGCAAGGTACCTTTGCCTTCTCTGTATGTGTATTTCACTAAGATTTTCCTTAGAGTCTCTAACATCAAAGCTCCAAGAAGATAAAACCTATCTCCATGGTAACACAATCTTGTTAACATAGTCTGAATGCAAAAAAAATAGAGGAAAAACAATTACCAACTCCCAAACTGGACTGATTTTTCTAAGAGGTCTTCCCAGGGAGAAAAGTAGAAATTTATAGCCTTTTCCAGGGAAAAGGATTGAAGTAGAGAAATTTGGCCAGAGTTAATTAAAATTGGAATTTTAGGTATGACCGAGTAGTATAACGTGCAAACCTCACACTCACTTTAGATGCTTTGTAAGCTCTGACCTTATCCATTATAAGGTTTTGTTGTAACTATTTTGCCACACCAAATCAGTGGCGATATCCTCTATTATGCCACATGTTCAATATGCTACCTGCAGTGTACTTTAGAAGAGTGCCCTCCGAAAGCTGTCCTAAAGACAGCCCGCTTGTTTGGAACCAGGAAGCTGCCCACTAATTCTGAAAAACTGAAAACAAGTTGCTGATCCCTAGAATGCTGCTTGTCATCTGTCTGGTATTTGGAATCACCACAGTTCACAGCCGGAATATGTTAACTGTGTTATTTTTCTGATTCATTTTATTCTTTCCCTTGCTACTCCATGCAAAACATAACACGTGAACTATGTTATGAACTCAAATTGGGACAGAGATCGTGTTTTACCTTTGCACAGACTGAAATGCAAAGCTATTTTTGTTGTTGTTCACCCTGTGGCTAATGCCGGCTTTATTCAGAAAAATGTAGCTGAGCAGCACAAAGGAAGGACACAGCTGCTTAACCTACCCTCACTGCTGCACACATCAGGCTAAGGAACCCAGAAAGGAAGGCGAGGGTGGAGGGGGGAAGAAAGACACAAAAAAAAAAAAAGAAAAAACCCAAGCACACCTCTCCTGAGAGCAATCACACAAGCAGTTGTAGAATCTGTTAGGCAGCACAGAGCAGTCGAGGAGCATGGTACAGAAAGCAAAGTGCCCACAGTGTGACTGTGGAAATGAGTTAGAGAGCAGAGAAAAAGAACCGGGCTTGCCTGCAGCAGGGAGCAGATTCTTAGAAGTGGCAGGATGAGGCAGCTTCTCAAGGGACCTGTAAGTGACCAGGAAATTCAGGCAACCCAGAGTGCCTGCCTGCTTGCCCAGAGGATTGGTTGGAAAGGGTCCATGCTGTACAGTAGGCAGGGTTAATTTGTTTTCTTACCCCACCAAACCTAAATTCCATCTATTTGCAGAACCACCTTACTCTAATTAAAAAGTTTAGTAAAAGGTACTTTGAAGATTAGGAGTTTTTTGTAAATTTTAGCATGTTTACATTAAGGAATAGACTGGGAACTCAAAACTTTAAAGCTCTAGCTGATTTGTGGTCTCACCAAAAGCACATAAAAACATAGGCTTCTAATGCAAAGTGGCAGCGTAAATATATCAAATATGCCGATGACTACACAAATTGCTGAAAATAAGCAAATGAATTTAAGGTGAATAATGTGTTAAATTGTCTTTGCTCACTTGTCGCAACTGTACATCAGATTTTTTGTGTAGTAATAAATAGTCAAACTTTCTCAACCTATGGCACAGTAAAAGGATCATGAAATCTGATGTGAAAAAAAATTAAAATCTTTTTTGAAGTATCAAGCAAGCACATCAGAAAGAGGTTTCTTCATTTTACAAGTTCACGAAACAGCTGAATAGCTACATTTATTTACTGTACTACTCTACAAAAATCAGGAATTTCTAGATATGTCTATCCTTTAGGTTAAGAAACTATATTTCAAAACTATAAATATATTTCAAAACCTTCTGTCAGCACAGCTGCATAACACTCAAGGTCATTCATACTGAAGTTAAAAAAATTGGGGGTTTTGGCCTTCTTAGAAGCTAACTGGTACAGTAAATTTTGCCCAAGGTTCATCACTGGTATATCACCAGGACCTATACTCTTCAGTCAACGTTTATAAAAGCAGTTAACCTCTAAACAGAAAAATAAGAAATTAACTCTTTAAAGTCCACATCTATAATCAGGAAAACAACGTGCTACAGTTGTTTTTGTTACTTCCAACATAAGATCACAAAAATATTCTTACATAGTCTCAGGGAAGATATACCTTTCCACAAAAACTGTCAGCTAACTAAGGATCAGAAGTAAAAGAACACCACGAGAAACATTTTTATGTCAAACTGCCATCTCTGTGTGGGATGTCCACTTGAACGTCATCATGTTAAAGTCTGCTATTTTGGTCCACTTAACAGATAACTGTCAGTTTACAGCTGTGATACTGCAAATCACATTACCATATAAACCTGATCTGAACAAGTATCTTACAGTCATTATATATTCTAAAACACTCAAGACTGATGGGGTTTTTTTAATCATTAGTACCTATTACAGCCACAGAAGTCATCACATGACTCCTGAAACCTCTAAGCAAAAATTCTGAATGGAATATCCACTCTAAGCACCTATCCCATTCCTTTGCCAGAAGGGATACAAACACTGCTTGACTCTTAGCAGGGCAGAAGCATATGCTACAGAATATATATTTGGACTAGAATTACGCTACAGAGTCATAGAATCATAGACTGGCCAAGGCTGGAAGGGACCTTAGAGATCATCTAGTCCAACCTCCCTGTCATGCGCAGGGACGCCTCTCAACTAGATCAGGCTACTCAAGGCTCCGTCCAACCTGGCCCTGAACACATCCAGTGAGGGGGC
>NW_009697202.1:64404-69551 GCF_000703405.1 Apaloderma vittatum
CAGCCTGTCCTCATAGCAGAGGTGCTCCAGCCCCTGGATCATCCTTGTGGCCCTCCTCTGAACACGCTCCAACAGATCCACGTCCCTCTTCACCTATCTGGCCCCATTTCACTGGTGAGGCCGCACCTCAAGTGCTGTGTTCAGTTTTGGGCTCGCTACAAGGAGGACACTGAGGTGCTGAAGTGTGTCCAAAGAAGGGCAACAAAGCTGGTGAAAGGTCTCAAGAACAAGTCTTACAAGGATCAGCTGAGGGAACTGAGGTCCTTCGAAAAGGAGACTGAGGGGAGACCTTATCACTCTCTACAACTACCTGCATGGAGGTCGTAGAGAGGCAGGGATCAGTCTGTTCAATCAATTAACAAATGATAGGACAAGAGGAAATCACCTCCATTTGTGCCAGGGGAAGTTTAGATTGGCTATTAGGAAGAATTTCTTTACTGAAAGGCCTATCAGGCACTGGAATGAGTTGCTCAGGGCAGTGGTGGAGTCCCCATCCCTGGAGGTATTTAAGAGTATGTAGACATAGTGCCTAGAGACATGGTTTAGTTGAGGATTTGTCAGTGTTAATGGCCGGACTCTGATCTTAAAGGTCTTTTCCAATCTAGGCAATTCTCTGTGTGATTCAAGCACAGCTTCACAAATCCTCGAGATCAGAAAAGCCTAAAGGTGTTCCCTATTTGGCATAATAGCTTCCTCTACTGATGTTACAAGTGACAGGTGATACAAGCCTTCAGACCTTGCAAGTTGCCACTTAACCACAAAGTGATTGTTACCGTGTGGCTCCACAGCACTTATATTTATCTGAAGCACTTAATCGCTATGTTTGAAGTGGTCATCAAGACAGCCAGTGTTACCTTTCGTAAACATATTTAAACTAAAGTACACAGTATCACATATCCTAATTTATATTTTCTAAGTCTGAAGCTTCATAAATACGAGACCAAACCCAGCAGTCAACATGGAATATCTCAGCTCAAGGGCTATGACTGAACTTAACAGACATCTACAACATTAGTTGCTGTTACAGTTAGATAAACCATTATTCACAATGTAAATTTACGGTATAACACAAAGGTATTTTTACATAAATTCTTTAGATCAAGTATTTGCAGGCAGAGAGATGATAAATACCCCGTGAAAAAGAATTTTTTAGAGCTTCATACATACAAGGTAGTAGCCTCCAAATCTCACTGAACATGCCAGCAGGCTAGAAATTACTGTGCAAAAGACAACAGGACTGTGAATCCCTTCAGATACACAGTAGTTATTACAATGGAGAATGTTACTTACTGGATGACACCAGATTTTTGTCCTGTTCTGTAAATTACACTGAATACCAAGACGAGTTTTTAAAGATTTAGCAATAAGATGAGATTTTTTTTCCAGTATTTTTGACAAAGAAAGAACAGCTATTTCAAGAAGTTTTCAAGAAGTCATGGGAGCAACACAGTAAGGAATATTCTAAAAACCTCACTCTTACTGGAATATTCTAATTATCTGGGAGACAACAGTATGTTTCTACTAACTCACAAGATTAACATACAAATTCTTATCTCTGAGATCCATATTAGAGTATTTAATTGGCATATTAGAGTATTTAATTAGAAGAATATGTCTAATGCTAGAAGAAAAGGAACCTTCATTTGACAAGAATCACGTATTATAAACAATTCAAGGCAGAAACTAGACTTCAGTTCAAGACAATTCAAGCTGAGTTGCAACTTAAGCAGCACATGTAGTGCTAGCTTTACACTGATTTTCAGTCCACTGGGTTTTTTTTACTTACCAACTCTGTACTAGCCCAACTGAAGGCCTGTTAAGTAAGTTATCAGGCAACAAATTGACTTCTCTCATGGTGTTAGCTAGTCTCACAGGGAGTTCTTTCCGCAGAAACATATATGAAGTCTTCTCACATGCATTGTCACGACCTGTTGGAAAGGAAAAAAACAAATAAAACAGACATCTATTTCAGCAGATCAAAATTTAGACTTCCTAGTGCTAGAAGCTTGAATGTCACACATGTAATGGAGAGTAAGGAGTGAAAATAAAGGGATAAAAAAACGGCAACAGCTAGTTGACATTTCAAGTCACAAGCTCTGCAAATGGCTACTAAATACTTCAACATTTCAGCAGTACCCAGGAAGACCAGTGAAGGTCATCATCCCTCCTAGGACCAACATACAAGATGCTCACTAGCCACCTGGAAGGGAAACACAGTGCTCATCATCACATTACCACTAGGAAAAGCTGCAGCTGAGAATATCTTGGACTTTCACTTTTAATACAGATTTTTATCCAGCGCAGCATTTTTAAAATGAAAGAAACAAACAAACAAACTAAACCATGAGAAAGCAAATAAAATGGATCCAGCAAAATAACAATACTTCGCTGTGAACCTACTTGGAGCAGTGATAATTCTCTGGAGCCACCCTACAAGTAACAGAAGACTGACATGACTAATAGCACCGGTGCTCAGGCACTGGGATGCACTGCCCAGGGCAGTGGTGGAGTCACCGTCCCTGGAGGGGTTTAAGGAGAGGCTGGGTGTGGCACTTAGTGCCGTGCTCTGGCCAGTGTGGTGGTGGTGGGTCATAGGCTGGACTTGATGACCTCAGAGGTCTTTTCTGTGACTCTTAAGCTAAACTAGTTACTAGAGATACCCAGAAAACTGTAACTATAAATGTTTGAAAGTATATGATGTTAAGACTCTTGCCTAAATAGTTCAGATGGAAGATCAGACCTGACTTGATACACTACTTTTTTTGTCTTTTGCAGCATTTCACAAGTGGAGGAACTCCCCACCATAACTAGAGTCCAGGTAAAACAAATAAATAAAAAATAAAATAAAAATAATCTGTGTTTCACTTGTCAGTATTCTGCTTTCATCTAAAAAGACAGCAGATGTCTTTTGTGATGATAACCAGTACAACGGCCTGCAAAATTTGTGAGTGAAGGCATAATACGAGAGCTATAAATTATGTTCAAGCAAACCAGAAAGTGTTAAAAAGCACTGCCAGGCACACAATCACTGAGATTTGCAATTTGAAAGGCTCAAGTATAATGCAACCAGCACAATCAAGGTGATACTTTTTAAGAAGTCCCATTATAATCAGCATAGGTAACATGCATCGATTGATTAGTTCCCAAACCATAACACAAACTTGAGAGAACATGCAGGAAGAATTAGAGTTTCCCTCTTCTTTCCCATTTAGGTATCATCAACCAGTGGATCATTAAATGCCATTACTGTCAGCAATTCTATTTTTGCTCTTCCAGCAAACTGTGGGCCCTTCACAGACACACTCCCCCGGTTTGAGCAAGGCAGACAACAGAAGCTGCTAGACTGGAAAGCAGTACTGGCAGAAAATACTTGCTTCCTCTCCTCCCATGAGCAGGGGCACACCCATAGTCAGACTGTCTCACTCTAGCAGTTCTAAACCGTCTCTTTGTAAGGAGCTGCCTTGCTCTAACACAGTGCTGGTTTAGGTATGGAGCCCTTTGCACACCAAGTGCAGGAAAAGGAAAGGAAGCTTTCTTTCGAGCCTGCCTAACTTAAAGGCTTGGCTCACCATACCTTCAGCAGGTCTTTATGGTTTGGGGCACGCAGTCAGAATTATCAGCTGCTTAGCTGCATGCAATTTATTCAAGAGCCTCCACAGAGGTGCTCTGGCTTCTAGCATGAGGTCAGTTATCTGCTTGCTGGACAGCATGAGCACGGGGAGAGAGAATGGCTACCTATGAGGATCAGTGATGACTAGGTATCCTCCAATTTTCAAAGCAAAAAGCGTACTGTTGCGCTAACAGTCGCTCCTTGGCTGCTGCTCCTCCCAGCAATGCCTGCACAACCACATTCAGCAAAATAAGCAACATCCTACTACATATAAAAAATAAAATCTGAGTCTACAAGTCAGGTATCTTCTTAATATAATTTACCATACACAAATAAGTTCTAAAGATCTTTCCTGAAATAGTGTTCTAGTAAGCCACAGTACCTCTTTTGCAGGGTTAGCCTACAGCTAGATTTTTTGGGTTTTTCATAGGTTGGCTTTACTATTGCCTTGTTACATCTTTTTTCAAAACATTCTCTGTTCTTTCTTTATTTTGTTATGACTCCAGCTGGGTCAATATACATTGCCAGAATCAGGCTTTTGTCTTCCACACCATAGGCTACAGCCAGTTTAAATCCATCAGTTTCAATTCAAGTGAATTTGACATCACTTTCTCAGAGTAAAAGTGAAAGTGAAATTTCTGAACTCTCTCTCCTTGATTTATACTGCAAGTCTCCAAGATGTTACTCAACAACACAAATATATAAAATAATGGCCCACTTACCTTTGTACAAATTCAAGCGTAGAAGAAAGAATACAGTAATTTTATGCTCTAGTGCAGACTACACCACACAAGGCATCGAGGACTGTATTTAGCCTTATTTCCAAGAACAAGGGGTGCTGTGTCAGAGTCTCATTTAATTATGGTGAAATGAAGACCAACAGTATCAGGAGAACTCAAGGCAGAAGTTAATGACATGGCAGCATAATGCTAGTGTGGCATTAAAACATTCTAGGAGCACAGCTTTTGTTAGGAACTACTAATAGAAGGCCCACTGTCTTTATATTGAAGCAATGCATTGCAAATACAACTTTATGCTATCTTGTTAAAATATATGAAATTAACATTAATTTTCAAATCTGAGTCGTCATGAATACCTATAAATCAGTGAATTACAGGAATACTGCAGAAGAGTGTGGTCAGAAGCTGCAAGACGAGTATTGCTGGCATAAAGAAAAAGCTTCACACATATATTTTATTTGTAATTTTACTGTCTTGAGTAGTGCCACAGACATCAGTGCAACTACTAGTTAAACATGGTGCAAAAGTTTCTTCCAGAGACAGCGTACAAAAAGGAACAAAAAGCTGTGGAGTTCACCTCTGAACAGCCATCAATGGCCAGCTACAGACTCTGAACTCCAACACAAGGAAGTGGGACCTCACTGGTCAGCTAATGACAAAATAGAACCTACATGGTTAGAGACAGAAAAGTTTCTCAGATTGTTGTGGGTTAGGGCTGGGCCAGCCACTAACATGGACAGACGCTCTCTAACCCCCTCTTCGCCCGCTCCCAAATGGGAAGGAAAAGGGAATGAAGC
>NW_009697203.1:0-48423 GCF_000703405.1 Apaloderma vittatum
TTTTTTACAAAAAATGAAAAAGCGTTTAGAAATCAGACGTGTATTTCTTTAACAACCAACTGGAATTCCCAAGAAATCCGAGGAGAAATGGTCTGTTCCAGTATTAAATGTGTTTTAAAATAAGGTCATTATATCATCTAATGGAGATCAGTGAGCACATCCTCTCGTGTGACAAGGGTCCAGAGTAAAGGGAGTGAAGATTTCTGTCTTTGCCTGGATTGTACCTAGAAAAAGCAAGAAACATCATGAACCTGGAGAGTCAGAAGGTCCATCCGGGCTTGGGAACTGGGAAGTGCCAGGGCAATCCATCGTTTGGGTAATTAGGGGCCGAGCCGCGCAGATCCTCAGTCATGTTTTATCGGATAAACCTCTGCCTTCACAGATGTTTGATCTGGTCTCCCTTGAAGCTGAAAGGATTGAAAGCAATTCCGAATCAGAAGTAAACCTCTTCCACTTAAAATCTGGTGTAATTAGTAGAAAAAAGACTCTTTTTGCCTTTGTGTATCAATCTAGGGAGATAGGCTCATTACAGCCTGCTACCGGTTGACACAACCATTTGTAAGAAGCTAATGGCATACTTATCATTAGCAGAGTTGGCTAGAAGACAATTAGCACGTGCCATGAAAAAATAGATAGAAAATTCAATTCTCGTCTCATTACCCGTCAAACTTTTTATTGGTGAAAAAGAAAACCCCAGCAAATGTTAGTTGAGAACCCAGCAATTTTTCCTAGAGACTTGATTTAGTTGGTGTCATCAATTTTTCACACCACTTCAACTAAAACTAAACACAGAGGGGATTCTGCTGCTGACTTGAGGAGAAGATAATCATCAAGAGATCACAGACACATCACAAAGCCAGGGTGTTTCTTCTGGTGAGCCGTGTGACAAAGTGAATTGGACATGAGCTTGTTATTACGCCATGAAAGACATGTCCTCCACTCCCTCCTACCTCTGAGCCATCCACGGCAACTGAAATTATCTTAAGCGAGGGACTGACTGTGTGTCTTGGCAGCACAAGATAATGAGGGCTTGGTGAACCAAGTGTCACGAAAAAAAGAGAAGCTGCAAGAGTAGCGAGGGAAGGAGCACATCCATCATACATCTATTTTCTTCCCCTACAGCTCAGCATAAAATTTCAGGGCAGGAAAAGGCCCAGGGGTTGGATTTTGGGCTCGAGATACCGTTTCAGGCAGCGCATCGCAATTGCTACTCCAAAGGGAGAGCGGGTGCAGGCATCCCACCAATGAAGAGTAATTACTTCCACATCATTACTGGGAAAATGCTCATGTTGGTGTGTTAATGTATGGCCTGTCACACATGTCTGAAGGATCTGTATGCATCCGAATCCCTAATTGCTCCCCAGTTTTATCTCACATGACGGAGAACAAACTGGAGGTGGGAGCTCGCTTTCTCTTCCAAAGACATAATATTTTCCCAGACAGAGCTGTACCGCAGCCTTGTGTCACACATTGGTCCCAAAAGAGAAGCAAGACTCGACAAGCCTGTCTGTTTGGGGCGCCACTCCAGCCAGACCTAGTGCTACAGCATCCCCTGAATTTTTTTTTTTAAGAAAGCCTTTCTAGTAATGAAAGTGAATCCGAGCTTGAAAGGGTTATCATCAGCATCTTTTATTATTATCTTTTATTATTTTTTTTTCATGTTTCAGGATTGCTGTAGGCTTTGCCTTAAGCTTTGACTGACATTTCGGCAACCTTTCTCCGCAAAATGTATCTACAGAGATCAACAAAAGAGCCTGATAAACTTTTTCCTTCGTGAATATAAAACAAACCTGCCCCATTTACACTGCTCCTAGATACATTTTTTGAAAATCCTGCTGTGCCCCGTTTGGAGAAAGAGGGAAACAAAGACACAGGAAAAAAAAAAAAAGAAAGAAAAAAAAGAAACTTAACAGCCTAGATCCTATTTTTATTTTCTAAGATATCCTTTGTCAGGGAAGTAAACTATTTTTCCCCAAATGAATCTTTGCTACAGGGGTTGCACATAATCTACACGGTGGAGTTGAGCAAAATCGGCTCAAAGAAATACAATGAGAAAGTGGAAAGATGGTATCAGTGGTGAGGAAAAGCTCTGCAGCGCTCACTTCAGTGAAATGAACTAAGGATGCGGAGAGATGCAAAGAAAATTTGGTTTTTGTCCTAAAATGAAAGGCACCAGCACAGAGGAGCTGGCTGCTGCTGGCATCCTAACAGGCGTGGTAAAATATATGCTTGTAAGACCACATCTGGGTTTTAAATGATTTTATTACACCTAAATGAAATAATCATTTCAGTCACTAATAAACTAGCTACTTATTCTGCCTCCCCATGTTTTAAAGCTGTCAATCTATTTAATGATCATCCCAATAAAGCACTTAGAGATTTTTGTGTTAAAATAAATTACAGCAGTGAGGACACTTTAACTACCTCTTCCTTGTTACTGCCTCATTCCTATTCTTCAGATGTTGCATGCCTGGGAGCAGACTGGAGGAAAAGGTAAGCTGTACAGAAAGGCTCCCATAAAAAAAAAATAGACTGTCATCACCTCCAAATCTACCTCACGGGAAAAAAAAAATCAAGAAAAAAATATTTCCAGCTGCAAGACTGGCAAAAGAAATCCACCCTCTCAGTCCTTACTCTATTGCAAGCTGAGCCAAACTGGGCTGCAGAGGGATAAGCCAGGCTGAGCCTGGCTTGGCTCAGTTCGGCCCAGTTGGGCTCGGCTCAGCTCAGCCTGGCTTGGCTCGATTTGGCCTGCTCCAGCCCAGCTCAGCCCAGTTTGGCTTGGCACGCCACTTGTTAAAAAAACTTTCTGCCAAGCTAACATTTACAGTAAAATATTCTTTAACATTTACTCCATAGCCCTTTATCATTTCCAGGATGTAGATGCAGTTAAATATCAATTCCTGCCGGGAAAGGGAAGAAACGCACAGCAAGGAGGGTTCTGCACAGTTTCATGCTGTTGTTCAAAACCAGAAGCATTCTCTAACACCATTATGTGACTTCTGCAGTACTCAGAGTTCTTTGATTCCTTAATCAAGGGTATAAGAAATGTGCTGCATAAAGGTGACCTGCCACAGGCATGTTTGTGTTCAGTACGGGGATGGTAGCCACCGTGCTCCAAGGTGACCCTGTGCTTCCTCGTGGAATATTTCAGAACTCAGTTTTCCACACAAACAAACCCACAACTTGGCTTTTTTCTTATGAAGATATTTTTAACCCTTGAAATGAACCAGGGAAGAAAAAAAAACCTTCAAAAATGGAAAAAACCCCAAAGCTCTACATACACCTGAACTACATTCCAAAGTTAGTTGTTTTCAGAAGAGGTCCTCCACAAAGACCGATCAAGTCTGGGTTTGCAATCTACCCTACAATAAAAGGAAAACAAGAAGCATTTCCCTCCCAATGGGACACCAGATATGCCAAGAATCGAGATGCTGACATGCTGTTGCAGAGGTGAGGACAGAAGGTGAAGGGCACTTCAGGCGAGACCGTAACGCGGTAAACAAGGGTCCCTCTTCCAGAGCTAAAGACTTAAACTATGCAAACGATGATACATCACGTATTTGTGTCCTGATATCATAATACAGCTTCTACACAGGGCTGAAAAAGAAAAACGACAGGCAAGACACCGTGGAGTCTTGCACATCAAAACAAACAGGATGCGATGGATTTTTAAATCAGCAGTTACTCAAAAAAAACAAACCAAAAACCACACATAAAAATAAAGGGCAAGCAGATAGGAAATATTTGTTGTCTTACTCTGCATCTCCTAAGGGACTTTTATTGATTTTGGTTTTAAAAATAGCACCAGCAGAGATTTGTACAAAAAGATAGCGCTGTTTACCACCTACCAAGTTCCACTGCAAAAATGAGGAAGATCAACTCCCCTGCCCAATAGAGAAGCTGAGCGCGTTTGATGCCACAGCACTGTAAGAGGTATCAATTTATCTTCATGAAAAAATAAAAGGGGGGGGGAAGAGATGCGTATCACCCTTCTACAATGCCTCCTTCCAGCTAGCTCAGCTAGGATCCATGAGTGTGAAAGGGCATCGTTTACTTCAGCTCAGTAACTGTAAAAGCACATCTGGAGGAAGGAAGGGTCATCGCCATGGTGGCAGGAAGGTAGGGGCAGTTTCATGCTCAAATACCGCAGGGCTCTTACTTCTGCCAAAGCCAACAACTGGCAGGAAAACACGACGTGTTGGTAAAGCAAGGGCACTGATCGGGCAACATGGGAATATACTTAAACGAGTGCAAGAGAGTCAGCTATGGCCTAGAAATCTATCTTACAGGCATAGAGTCATCCATTTGAAATAGCAAAACATCATGAAAACTGTCATTTGTGCCTGCAATGTTTATTAATTTCAGTTTTTCATCACTGTTTTGGATTTTGATGAGAGAGAGGGAAGACCTCATGCTAAGTTTAGCCAAATTCCTGCTCATATTGACTCATGGCTTCTTGAGAAGCCGCAGTTCCCCTTGCATTCCCTGCAACATCTGTTTGGAACACGTATGCACTGTAGCAGTGAAAAACTATGTAATAAATATCTACCTCTGCGTTCTACTTGACAAGGAAGATCTTCAAGAAGAAGACTGAAATGGCAAAGAGCAACAAACCATTTTGGGAAGCTTCTGGCCCTTTGCTATCAATCCACAAACCCTTTAGCAGGAACCAGCTTAAGAAGTACTGCACATAGATCAATTTTGGGCTAAAGATACTGGGTCTAAGGATTAGACTTGATCTTCCAGCCCAACAACTTCTGGCAGTAACGGGTGACAAGTTCCTCAGTAATTGCTAACTCTGTCGGTTATTCCAGGCGGACAAAATTACTGACTTGATGTAACATTTCTTGCTTAATGTGATTGGCAGTTTAACATCTCTCGTTTCCTTCAGAGACTGTGAAGGAGAAAGAAATAATGGCTGGGTTTGTGATGTGAAAAGCTGACACGGAGCTGTCAGATATCTCATTTCAGCTAATCCTCGCCAGGAAGCGCAACGTCGGGCGAGCTCCGAATTCCCTGCACGTTGATCGATCCCACATTCACCAGATAAACAAGTGACATCAGCCCTGCAGACTCATCGCCAGCAAGGAAAAGGGCAGTTTTTAGTACCCAGATGCAGGCTGTTTGCTTGGTTTGTTTAAAATGAATGAGGACAACTGCCCAAGTGTCAGCAGATACAGAACCGGAGAGCTCCCGGGGCGTAACCTCTTACACCTTGGCCACCAGCGAGCCCAAGACAATCTCCTGGAAGAGATGTTTTTAAATGCCAGTTTTTGTATAATTGGCGTGGCTTGCTTGGTGATGAAGTGGCCCGTGCCACTTGTTTTAACCGCAGTTGACAAGACACCACTTAACTGACTAGAGCTAACCCAACACGCTGCAGTTGCACACAAATACGTGGAAGAAGCAGCTTCGTGAATATTTAAACGGACCACGTCAAGGCAGGCAAAAATCCTGTATTATGCAAGCATGACTAATACAGTTTGCTATCTGGATTTACAGAAGAAAAACCCACCCTCGTTGGTGAGTAGAACACTTTGTGCAGACTATTAGTACTTGTTGAGCATCTTCTGCCTGCCCTTATTCTTAGAGCTGCTGCTCATTTATCAGCAAAAGGTCTGGGCAGCCTCTCTACTCCGTACTTCATACATCACAGCACTGGTGAAGCCATGGTGGCTTCTTTCCCTGGGTTGCAAATGAGCTGGAACAATTTATTATGAGACTCTTGCAGGGAGCTAAAGGTAGACAGAACAGGGCATTGCCAAATATATGCAGTTCAGTTACACCAAGCGCAATTAAAAACCCAGAGTGGGTAGCAACTGCTCAGAGAACGTGCCTTCGGACGTGAACGGTTCTCCCCGTGCAAGAGCAAAGTGCAAGCAGATGGACAATAAATACTCAAGTCTCCGTATCCTGAGAACTAAAGTAAAAATGACACAGATATCTTCTAGTGACAATTTTATCAACTTGTTCTAAGTAAAGGATTTGGGAGGGGTTGTTCCAAAGAACTGCTATGAAATGAAATTTTAGTGGAACTCAACTGGAACTTCTTGAAATTACTTCAAAAAGGCTCAGATGTAAAAGGCACACTTCAAAAATAATGAATTCCTTAGGGAAAGTGAAGGAGAGTGTTACTACCTCTTGTAGATCCGCATTTAGTCTTTGTGTTTTGTACTGGGTGATCGCAAACCAAAACTTGTGAAAGAACTGAAAATCACCTGGTCCTCGATGAAGCTCAAGCCATTGCGACTACTCAGGATGTCTTTCCAAATATTGTACTTTAAGCCCAATTCCACTACTTGAATGTTTGGCTTCATTAGGACATCAGAGCAGCCCGCTGTAACTGCATATAGGATTTCCTGGGAAATTGTCCCTTGTGGGAGAAGAAAACAGGGGAAATCAAAACTGCATTTGACACCTTCACTGCCACAATTTGTGTGATTGCCTGTCAGTTATAATCCTCAGAAATGCCTGAGTAAAACAGGAATGTGTATTTTGGCATATTGTTCCCAAATAATGCTTGCTAATTATTTGCTCCATCTACAAATATGTATTTGCATTTTATTTGCTAATCCAAACTGTTATCGTAGCAAGTCTTTTATCCTGTAAGGCAGAAATGAGGACTTGTTGCCAGCTTTTCTCTAGCTACTTACTTAAGCAGAAGATTAACAAAATCTCATTCATATGCCAATTAGCACATATTTAGCAGAGGCAATTTTACACAGCTCACAGCTTGCGTCCAAAGATCAATCTTCACTTATTTTGCTAAGAATGCCTTAGTAATTTAAGTCGTCCTAACAATACACCGATTCTTCCATTTTACTGGGCTCACAGACATTGATGATGGTGTTTATTACCAGAATAATCTTTCAAAAAAACCCCAGATTTCTCTCTGGACTCTGCAGTAGTGGTTTCAGGTAATACTTGTTATCATTATAAAGTTCTGTTTTAGGAGACTTTCTACCTCCTATAACAGCTCCTGCAATTTATGCACAATTCACACTGGCAAACAAAACCCAAATCAAACACTTTCTTGCCTCAGGTTATACATTTTGCCTCACCAAAGCACCAAGTTCAGCAGTTCAGCATTTGCACGAATCATTATGCAAATAAACAAGAGCAAGTCGACACCTCAGCCACATGGAACAAAAGACTCAACAGCACAACCAGGTCTTCCTCCACTCGGATACACTAAAGCTTCAATTTATTCTTACTTTCCAGGCTGCCTTCCTCCATCAGGAAGCAGGACACTTCCCAGTAACTTTGTTCTTTCACTAAACAGCCTGAGGTGCTTCTTATCCTGCAGGATTCTGCCCTTTGAGGATGAGCACACGAGGTTTTGTTGACCAGGTTCAGGGCAAAAGGCACTTGGAAGGGAGTTGGCAAACTGGCCCTTGCACTTATCTCTCTAATTCCAATCAATTTTTGAGATGGTTTTCCCCTGGCTGGTGGCAGGCAATAACTCTGGCGTGAAATTCTTGAAAGAACTAGCCTCTGCAAGTTTATCACGTGCGTGTGCATAAATAAATTCAGATTTCACTTACGTAACGATTCTACTTCCCAGCGCTGGATCTGCCTCTCTTGGGAAGCTCTTCCTGCAAGGCTCCTCAGAGCTCCTCTCAGCTGGCACAGCAGCAATGCTGCTCTGGGTGAAAAGACACAATTAAAGAGAGCAGTATTACATTCTCATTATTCTTTGTCTTTGCACAACTCTTCAGGTAAATCAGATGTCAAACACTGTTTTTACAGTCTACGATTTCAAAGCTTCAGGCATGTAGCGGAGCTCAAGTCCTGCTACTGTTTGTCAACACGCTTTGCCTAATAAAACATCTCGAGCTCTGTTCAAACTGCTTTTATTTCTGCCCAAATATAGTTCTACTGACCTGCTATTAAAATCACAATTGCCCACTGGCCTGCCTGCTGCTGGTAAAAACCTTCACTGCGGTACTCAGAACAGAACGATGTGAAAAGTTAATGAACGATGGGAAAAATTACCTAATGACTGACAGCTCCAAGAACAATGGAACTGTTCAGATTCGAGGTCATCCTCCCGGCTTCTATCACACATAGAATCACTTAAATTAAATACTTTACATGCCTAAAACAGATTTCAGATGAAAGAATGAACTACAGCTATTGCTGGCTGAACGTATCTATCATTTCTGAACTTACCCTCAAGTCCATCCGCTCTCTGAGGGTTCAATTTGCCTTAAATTACACCCGAGTAATTCCACTGTGAATCACATGATAGGAGGTATGTTAGGGGAAGATTTCAGCCTCGTAAGGTATTTTGGCTCAGCTTCCTGCAAAATGAATTCAATTTCAGTAAGTTTTAAACCTTTTTCAAGAGAATCAGTTTGTACAGAAACTACTGTAGAAAGAAGAGCTGCTGGTTTAATAAGATAGTTCAGCAAATTAACATGAAAGGGTTTCTTGTAAAAACTGCTGCTCAAATGCAAGATTTGGGTCAAAGGAGATTGAATCAAAATGGATCTGACATAAAATACACTTACAAAACAAATTTTGAAATTATTTTCAGCTTTTTTTCAAAGGGAACATTTACCAGTCTGATTCGAATTCATATCTTGGTTTGATTTTTTTTATTATTTTGGTGAACACGTTTCTAAACAAGAAAAACATCGTCTTGCTTGTCCTTCTACTTAGCCTCTTCAAGAATATTCTACTTGGGATTACTTAATTTACAGTTTACATCTGAGAATAGCACACACAACACAAGCAGCAGTCTTAATAACCACTAACTAGGAGGTAGGTCAAGGACCAGCCATCGAAATGAAACCTTCAAACTAAGTTCTGAAAGTAACCAGGTTCTGAGCTCATTTGCACCCCATGGGGAAATGGATTTTTATGTTGTGTTAATGAAGTCGTCGGCACTTCTGTGAAAATGCTGACCTTGCCTGCTACCTACACAAAATGTCTAGATCACACAGCAGCCTCTTTGAAAATCTTGTGACAAAAATGCTGGGTTTGTAACAGGACTGTTTCCTTTGCAAACTCGCCAAAGGGCCCCAAACTTTCAGTCTCCAAGGATACATTTTGCTGGGAGGCAGAAACCTGATTTTTGAGGAGAACCTTTCTAATCCAACAGCAGCCCTCCTGGGCTCTCTTTTGGCCAAAGACTTCTAATGCTTTCCCAGCCTGAACAGCCCTGAAACAGTTCTGCCCAAGTTTCCAGGAAACTCCTGTTCCTACAAGCCATCTCTGAAGCCTGAGGTTGTGTTTGCTCCTCAGTTCATGCAGGCATCCTCCTGCTTTTAGAAACCTCCCACAAGCTCCTTCCTCGCCCAGCCTCACCTGTAGTTCTGGAGATTTTCCCTCCTGGATGTGCTCAGCAGCCCTGAGCAATGTCCCTCCCTGCACAGAGGTTTCCAGCTGCCCTGGTGCCCCAGGGTGAGACCATCATCCAACCTCCTTCCCACCGAGGAGCTGCTGCTGCCCAGCACCTTCTCACATCGTCCTGAGCTGACAAATACACCACCTTCATCACTTACCAAGCGCTGCAGTATCAGGAACCTGAATCCATTGTCTTAAATGCAAAATTTGACTTTGGAGCCCGCACTAACATGGTTATACTCACGGCTGTTCTCTAACACCCCCAATAATCTTGGATCAAAACTGGCGTTTGCTGATCTTGCGTTTATTATCTGCAAAATTCTCATTTCTGTTTGCTTGATTAAAAATGGAGTATTTGCTCCAGTTAATATCCTCAATATAACCTTTTTCTTTTTTCTTCTGGTTACTCCGTTTTTGGGTTTTTCAGGCTTATTTTATTGCATGCTTTTAACAGGCTCACGCTGTCACACACGGAATATATCATCACGTTTTTGTTACGAGGAAAAGCTTCTTCAAGCACCTTCTGCTCTGACCTACAGTTATCTCACATACTCTACCCGATCTCCATTAAATTTCACAGAAATCACAGTACTGATTTTAACCCTAAAAAAATATAATATATAAATACATAAACGCATACATGGAAGGCAGACAGGTGTTGGTTTGCCTTCAGCAGTTTTGGGCTGAGTTGTGTCGTAGGGGTTTTGACTAATTCCCTTGAATTTTGGTGGCTTATGAACACAAGAGCATTGAGCCTTGCCTCTCCCCCTCTCCCAGCGTATCTCAGCTTCTTCACTTCAAATTATAAGATCTCCTGCAGCTCGATACCCATGGCCACAGCGCTGCACGGAGCCCTGGGGATGACAGGATGCTCAGAAGTGGTTTTCTTCCTCCTTCCCACGGGGCACTTCCCATCTCAGCGTGCAACCAACTGCTGACAAGACAGTTTCTAAGTCCTGACACCAGGCACAGCTAGACACCACCAGCAAAATTCAGTCTCACCCTGGGAAAGGACCCACTACCAGTCCAGCTTGCAATGAGTTGTATCTGTGCCAAGGACCATCCTTAAGAGCCAATTTTTTTTCTTTTACTGTTGCTCAATACACGAGATGCCTTCCCTAAGCAATGCATGCCCCTGATGGAAAGATTAGGATTACACGACACAGCTCGTAATCTGAGTTTTTTCACAAGTTTCCGAGCAAAGACATCCAGCTACTTGGGGAGAGAAGGTGTTAAAACGGTGATAAGAATGGAAACGGCGTTGGCAACCTGGTAAATCAAGCGATGGGTGTTGAGGAAGCACAAACTGAACAACTGAAGAAAATGCCAGAGCTAACCAGGATATGCACGTATTCCTCATTTCTCAAGTCAAGCTTTTCAAACAATTTCATGATAACAGGGTTGGGTTTTTTCTGATTAAAACATTTGCCTTGTTCACCCATGAAGGCGTGAAGTTGCACCAAGATTTCTCCTTAAATACAGAGACTGTGCAAGACAAACTTGGAATCTCAGTTAGACCGATTAGGTGTTGAAAAAACTTTTCTGCTTTAAATCTGATGACAAGCAGATAATCAACAAGAGACTCCCTCTTGCTGGGCAAGTGCCCCAGCTGCACCGAGACAGAGGTTTTGTTAAAACCAGTCTAGCAGCTTATTTAGGTGGTAGCAAAGCTCCTCAAATCAAATTTAATTTAGAGCCTTCCAACTGAAGTGGTGGCTTTTTGGTTCACTCTCAATTTCCTTTCGCAGATTTTTTGACAGACTGGGAGAGACGAAGAACTCACAGATTTGAGAGAATTACATTTTTCAGTGATACGTGACACAAAGCAGCATTCGCAGTTGCCACTTAACACAACTTTTGTTTGAAATTTCCTTCAAAATGATGCTATGAGACACTTCTTTCTTTCGACATTTCTAAAACAGTGCAGAGATTTTCCATCATAAGATCTGGCAGTTGCTGTATGAAAATTATATTAGCGAAAACTCCATTTAAAAAAAAAAAAGTATGCTTTAAGAGATTTCATATTGAAGGGTTTTTGTAAAGACATTCTGGTTCTACTGCCATCAGTAGTGAAATCCTTAGAGAAACACAGCCAGAAGCCTGAATTGTATCATACTGAACTTGTCTAAATTGTGTCTGAAAATTTATTTCGTTATATTAGAGCAAACACTTCTGTGCACCCATTTAAATAATTTGAAATTTGATTTATATCGACCTAGTCTAAGTCAAGTCCTTCTCAACTTAAGGGAAGTCAATACTGGACAGGTTTAATTGACTCGATGGCTCCCTGAACGAGAATTTAATAACATCGATTTAGCACCCAAACTTGATTAATCGGTGCAATCACAGAGGTAGCCAAACCATCAGAAGTAGGGGAAGTGGCACTATTTTATCAAGTGAAAATAGCAGAAAAAAGAAAGCCAAGGAAAGGGATGAGGCTACCATGAGATACAACTGCACCCCTGCACCCTGTGCTATGACACGCCACAGCCAAGCACTGATTTCCATCCTCTCTATCCACCTGGGTCTGCTCTGGGAGTCTCAAGTCATGCACTCACAGGAAAACATCGTGCCTGTAATTAGCCCACAATGACCAAAGCTTTGTGTGACTTTTCTAAAAACGAAAGAGCAAATGGTATTTGAGAACTATGGTAGGAAAGAACAAAAACCCAAAAGATGCGGAACTCCCAAATCTCACCATTCGGCATTCAACGCTCTTGCTCAGAACCAGGAAGTTGCCCGTTACAAACCAAAATCAAATCATCGGAAAAAAACAGTTCACCAAGATACTTTTACAATGACACAATAGGCGATAATGTGTGATTCAACACGACTGCTTGTGAGTTGGTGGTGGAGCCCTTGGCCCCGGTTTTTCTCCTCCAAAACAACGCTGCCAAGAGAACGCGTCCCAGATGCTAAATTGCACGTCTCGCGCGCCACTTGAATTCGTTCATCACTGACTTCCTTCGGGATAAAAGAGATATTGTCAAAACGATAACGATGGCATAAACATTTTGGCCCCTTCACGCATTTTCTGAATGTCAGATAAATTCAGAATAATTTTGAGCAGTAGGCTTGCCAGAACATCAGCTGAAGCCTTCATTACAGCTATTCATATCCCCACAATAAACGGCACATCAGCAATTCCATTATAAATGCTCTTTCAGAGGGTTTGATAATTTGGCTGGAAAAAGTATTTTTGGCTGAAGCCTAACACACAAGTTGTCTTAGATATAATCTTTAAAGTTAGTTTTAAACCGTTCAGATGTTTTCTGTATAAAGATGGAACAAACAAAGATGTTTTAGCCCGTTTAAATTGTTCTTTTTTTATCCTACATAGAAAACACCAAGTACACATTATGTTAAGGAAAATTTTTTCACAAAAGCAAAGTAAATCTGGGTGAAATTCACTTTTGGAAAAAACATGTATTAAAGCCTTGCCAGTTCTGTGCAGGAAGTCACCGGGGTAAGAATTACAGCACACAACTCAACTTTCCTTTTCTAAGATGTATTAAATCACTTTCAATTACCAAAAACCCTAAGCTACTTGACAGATGGCTTCAAAGCACTATCCTTCATGCTTCATTACCAGAGTCTTGTAAACAGGAACAGGCTTTTCTTACCTGTCTGTGAAGATGCTGCTCAACATCTTATTTCTGGAAATGCTGACTATAAATGCAATAGCGCTGTCCTGTGCTACACAACTTCCAGAAACTGTTTTTCTCGTCGCAAAGGAGCTACGGTGAGACTATTTTGAAATGAGATCTGGGTATGGAATGTTAATATTCCCACATTTCCATATGTAACTCTGCCTTTCCACAGTGCCTAATGCCTTTGTCACACAAAAAAACCCAAACGTAGCATGATCCCATTGGAATCACGCTGGATTTCTTCTAGGCAAATGGTAGAAAAAACTTACATTTCTGTATATTTCCTGAAGTTCTCCCAATTTATATTGGGATTCCTCTGCAATAACAGCACCTATGCTGGCCCTTGCGAACAGCACACTTCTTGCCTAAAGCTTGATGTTGCAATATGGATTTATACTATCACATAAAACATGCTCGCAAACCAAATGGGAAGTGGAAATACCCAACAGGAATGACATGTTACCGCTCTGGCCAGCGTTTCCAACGTGTTTGCAATGACTAAACACTTCTAAATTGCCTTTTTTTTTCCCCACACAACAGGTCTGAGAAGTAATGGAAAGCTAAAATCAGATGCTCAACTCCCCAACTTGTAGTAGGCTTCTTGGATAAAGTGGATGAGCCCGGGGAAAGAAACGAATAGGCTTCAACCACTTGAGTGATTTTTAGCTACCTGACTCAGGTAAATTCCTGTATAGGACAGGTATTTTGTTCTGAAGACTACAGAAGCCACTATGAGTCCTCCTCAGATGAAAGATTGAAAACACTCACAACTGGCAGAAATTTCTCCTCAGTAACTAAGTACAGGACAAGACAAGGAAAAGGTAAAACTACCTCTCGCTACACTTTTTTGTTATTCATGGTACTTGTCTTTTATGCATAAATATGCATAAATGCATAAACACTGTATGTGTTATCACAGAACTGGATACTTTGAGAGAGGTTAAATTAAAGTTATTTATTTTTACATTAAATCTAATCTAACAATTCCATTTATAATATAGCATGGGGCACTATAAACCTTACATATGATTAAAACTTACGAGATTGCAGCTGAAACTCAGAAACGTCAAAGTCTTGAGGAAAGACTCTTTTTTACAGCTTATATGTACTTCAAATCCTTTTTAAAAAAAACACCTGTGTAAGAGAGATGAAAAAGTTCGATATTTTAAAAAAATAATTTCTATTGGTTGAGTTTTCTTTCTTTGTTAGAATTCAGAAGGCTCCATTTCCTTTTAGCACCTATTAATCCAGGTCAGCAAACAGAACAGATCAGAGGTTTTATTTGGGGTGGGTTGCTGGCAAATAGAGCAAAAGCACAGAAAGGAAAGACTTGGTGTCAAGTAAGTCAGGTCCTGAAAAAAAGTTTCAACTACATACATGTCCTGACATCTGTATCTGAGTCCAGTGGGCACTCTGAAAGTCAAAAGTCTTGTTCAAAGCTAGAACTCTTGTTTTCCTCCTCCTATGCTCTTCCAGCTAAAGGTATCCACAGATACAAAATACTTGAACTAATTAAGTAGTTCTACTTTCAAGTAAGTTTTGTTTTCAGCTCTGTTGGCTGGGAACACACAAAGGCAGCGCAGTGCATTTTGTTTACTCAATGTTGCTGCACAGATACAGCTTCAGAGGCTCCTCCTACAGC
Source organism: Apaloderma vittatum (assembly GCF_000703405.1). NCBI lineage: Eukaryota > Metazoa > Chordata > Aves > Trogoniformes > Trogonidae > Apaloderma > Apaloderma vittatum. Next base: position 14,647 of record NW_009697203.1, read on the forward strand.
TCAGTTTAAGGGAAGACGGCATGACACACCATCAGGTTTCAATTTCCCAGCTTCTGAGTAAGTATCACCACCATCTACAGACAGCCCAGCTGCCTAATTACTTAAAGACACTTACTTAAATAGGAAAAGACTGCTGAGCATGAGCGAGGGTGGTAGAACTGGACTGTGCCAACGCCAGGTAAGGAAAAGCTCAAAGGGTGTGACTTGCAAGTTGTTTGCTGAGAAGAACGTGCCCTGGGAAGAGCTCTTTTGTGGAGAAAAAATGAGTTTCCACTGAAAACATGTCGTTTCTTGGGTTTAAAACTAAGATGCAATGACCCATAGCATTACAGAAATGCTCTTGTGTTTCAGGGTTGGGGTCTCTAAAGTAAACACTGCTCTGGAGTGCCGGGACAGACACCCACCACACTTGTGCTACACAGACAGGAGAGATGATTTCCAAGACAGCGCACGAGATACAGGCTGGAATCCGAGCCCGACCCAGCGAGGATCCCCAGACAGCACTATAATGGCCTGACTCAATTATGATGTTCCCACTACAAGATTCTGAGTATAAATACTTGCAGATTTTCCAGAAAAAAAACAACCAAAGCATTTTCTTCAGGAAAAGAAGAAATTATTTGCATTATATAACATATTTACAGGCCCAAATCATCTAACTATTCCACCTCACGCTCCAGCAGCGGTGCAGCTCCAGAATGCAACTGCCAGTAACACAAGAGCGGTGCTAGGAGAAGCACAACTCCGTTGCGGGAGGCTTCTCCGATCCCAAGCATCCCTGTAACTGTGGGAACTAAAATCACATATGAATCAAGACGGAATCTCCCCTGCTACACACACCTGCCCTTCGCAGCGCTGGGCTGTTTGAACACCCAGTCGTCACTGTCTGGGCTTTCTGTTACCTTTGCTGTGACCCGCGTTATGATTTGTGCTTGTTTTTATTAGAATGGAGGGCAGCCCACTACACGGATGAAAATTAAATTGGGAGCTCGCCAAGAACTTTTCATGTTCTTCTTCCCCTTTGGGGGCTGTAAAACCAAGTGGTAGGGACAGGCTCGTTTTTACATGTCATCTACAGCGTATCTGAGCACCTGTCTGCAGAAGTGGAAAGGCAGGTTCATATTCTGCTGCACCACCTCATCCCGACGCGACGTTAACGAAAGCATCACAAAAACCCTCCCACTGAAATAGGGATTGCTTTTTCTAAAAATAGCATCGCTTGTAGAATACTGATGCTTCAAAGATAAAAGAAGAATGGGAACCACACAGCTGCGTTTATAGAAAAGTTCAAATTTTGTAGGAGCTGCTTCTTAAAGGAATAAAAAGCAGGTGGCTTTTCTGGTTGTTTTCGAAGGATCACTTTCTCCCTCCGACTCTTCTACCCACCAAATAAACCCTCTTGGCTCTTCCACAGCGCTCTGCCCCAAGCCACAGGGTAACGGGGCTCCCTCTTCCCTTTTCCTTCCAAGGGATTGGGAGGATGGCCAGTGGATGTGTTGCTAGTTCAGGAAGATTAACCACCCATTAAAAGAATAAAATGCTAAATCACATAGAAAGCAGCAGCCTACACCCTTCTGTTCTCAAGTACGAGCTTTTCTCCTTGTGCTCATCTTCTGGCCCTTGTACTGCACGTAGCAAGGCCTGCACTAAAAGAAATAATAGCTTGTCCACAGAACACTGACTAAAACTCAGCCAGGTATGCAATAAGAATACTGGTAGTTACCCACTGGGAATATTTCTCATTGTGCTAAACCAATGGAGGATAACACCTTAAAAGCTGTATGTCATTTAAACCAAAAGTCACTTCAAATTCTAGCCGGAATGACAGAGTGACCTCCACAGGAATTTTGCTAACAAATCTCAGCATCGGATACAGAAACAAGAGCTTTGAAACAATGACATATGGAAACAAAGAAGGTGAAGTCAAACACTGGTATCTAATCTTCAACAGTGAATTTTCCGGAGGCACTAAATTATTGCGCACAAACCATGTTCACGTGGGGCATACAGAGCTAACTTCACTTCTCAAACACTCTAAGACACTACTGAAAATACAATTTCTCTTTAAGAAAACACATTTTACTCACCTCGCCCCAAACGATAAACTAATTTCGCCAAAGACTCTGGAAACATGCAGCAGGAATAGTTAGGAAAACGCAAGTGTGTTCCTTAAAACACATCTTACCAGCTGCTGCATCACAAATTTAATTCCCTGCTGCTTCTCTTGCAGAATACGTTTGGCCGTGGCTTCTCTGTGTTTTCCATAATCACCTGGAGCTCAATACCAGTGTTTCAAGGAAAGGATATTTATGCAACATATGTGCCACCTAACTTCAAATGAGCTGATAGTAATTGTGTATTTCCCTCCTAATCGGTTTGCTTCATATAGAAATATGACACTGATAAATGCACATCCTTACTCCTACCATTTATTATTTGGTCCTCAGGGACGCAATTTAAGACCAGACTCCCACTGCACTAGGTGCTGAACAACACAGCCTAGAAAATCATCAATCCTGTTCACTGCCTTGTGAACTAAATTCATTGCACCCAGGCTCGGAGTTCACTTCTAATATATTCATCCTGCCTTCATGGCATTAATGCAAATGTGAACTGCAGCTTCTTGCACGCTTATAATCTTCAGCTTAATCCTGCTTGACTCTCAAAAAGCAAATCTGAAAATGCAGATAGGGGATATAAATTGCCTTAAAACCCATACACATCCTCCCAAGGAAACGCTCCTCAAAGGCTGTTGAGCAGGACCCCCGCAGAGCAGAGCATGGCATATGTTACTGTGAGAAGTGGAGAAGTGACAGATGTTGAAGACGCTTCCCAACAACACAATCGGGCCCGAAGACAAACCAACTGCATCTGATTAGATTGACAGCTCCATTCACCTGCTCGTACAACAGCCAGGAGGCTTCTAACTCTTTTGCAGAACACTTAGCAATTCATGATGTTCTTGCCCTTGGACAGATCATGCTACAGATCAATATTTTCTGGCAAAGGCAAAGTCCTGAGCAGACATAATGACACCCAAGTTACTGTTCTCTAGGGAAATTGGGCTTGGGGCACTGGCTAGGATCTGGTGTCATCAAAGTCAACGGTAAAGTTGCAGCTGATTACACCACAGTGGGAATTTTAATCCATTATTTCCCCAGCGTGAAAAACAGCCTTCAACTTCCTGGCTGAAACACATTAGAAAGGCAAATGGAAATAAAAATTTAACCAATTTTTCTAAAAAAGTGTAAAGTTAAATAATTTACAACAAAAAAGAGGGCGACTTGCATGACTCAAAATGGTTATTGTATCTAAAAAATCACGGCCAGCGAGGACTTGCTTGGATTTCTATTACAACTTTCAATTATAGCTTTTGAGTGCCTCCGGATAATTTTAATTGGGAAAGAACTGTAGTTTGAAAAAGCAATTATTTTCAGCAATCGTCTGCTTCAGTTCTTCACTAACTACCCATAAAGCTCTCTGCATAAAAAACCTCGCCACCTTATCAGCCTAGTATCAGCTCCCAACGACTTGGTAGAACCTCCATATAGAGATCCTCAGCACTCTCCTTCCACTACAAATTCTCCAGTTGTGTGATTTGCTGAGCTTCACCGGGATTACACCAACATATAAAGCTACCTGGAGGGGGGAGACTGTCCTGGCCTTCAGGAAACCCGTGGGAGATCAGTGCAGGGATAAGAAAACTCATTTCCAAGGAAACATGAGGATGTAGGGACAGGTCTGGGAACTCTAGTCACGCTCCTCAAATATTCCACACACATGTTGAACCTAAGAAACATTAAAAATAAATCTCAACACATTTTAAGTTTATTGATCCTTCTCCTATCCACAGGCATGGACAATAATTTCTTTTTGCCATGCTGAAGCTCCCTCTTATCACTCCTTTACCTTCTCTCTTCTATAGGAAGCAGCTCCCAATATCTTTTCCTGGAGAGCTTACTTAGGAGCTCTATAAACAGTCCTTTTGGTCTCCTAGGAATCCTCTTCAGTTTGCACCCATCTTTTTCTTGCAGTACGTTGTCCGGATTCTCCAGAAGAGATGCTGCCTCTGCTGAGTAGGGATTCCTGCACACCTTTGGTCAGGGGAACAGTTCCGATACTTGCATATTTGAAGAAAACGTCAGCCACCTATGCTTGTCCATCTTAATTTCTCAGAAGCCTCTGACATCCAGAATTATGCACAGAAATTTGATGTTTCCCCATGTACTAAATGTTACTTCTTTCTTCCATACTGACTTCCTCTGAAGCACATGAAATAACAAGAGCATATAGAAATACAAATCAAGTTCAAGTATGCAGTCAGCATTTTTTTCCTGCAGTTCTCACTTTCTTCATGTACACTTTCTACTCTATAGCTTTTTAAGTAAAATATGATTTGTAAGAGATTAAATAGGGAGACAAGCTGTTAGTGGTGGCTGGTATACCAGTAGACAAAACCGAAATGAGTTTTTGACTCAGCTATATCCTCAAACTGGCCAAAGCACCACCTGAACCAGGAAGGATCCAGCTCAGGAGAACACTTGACTAAGTCATCAGACAATTGGAAACTCAGCACGAGTTTCAGACCAGGGCAAAACAATCCAGCTAGGATTGGTGTCTACGTCCAAGAGTGGAAATGACAGCGCTGCCAACTTCCTCTATGGTAAGCAAAAGATTAGGAGCGGGCGATCTGTACGGGAGCATCACATTCCAACGGGTAACAGCACAAAGCCCCAGGCATACGGCAAAAACCGGAAGGTGCCCAAGCAGAGCTTGCAAAGGAGCGCTGTAACTCTCCAACGTTGCATAATACACCTTCAGGGTTTGATCAAAAACATGACTGTCGTTACTGCTCCTCGCTGTGAGAATAAATGGAGAGAAATCACACGGACGGTAAATGAAGATTTTCCTTCATTGAAACTAAGTCTGAGGAATTCGGGACACTTACTTCTAACAGGGCTTTAGGCAGAAAGATGCTAATACATCTGTTTTGTTTTCAGATAATAACCGAGGTTTCATCGGTTTCTCTGCTGCCTGTGTCATACTGGGCTGAAAGCTATTCAAGAAGAGTGATTGGCTCTGTAGCTCTTAAGTGAGACAGATTTTTTCACTTTCGGGTCTCTTGCGTATATTTTGATCCAGGTTGCTGAGGAATAAAAAAACCACCATCCCAGATATATGAGACTAATTTTCAGCAGACAAGGATTGATCTCACATAAATAAAACCCACCCAGAGTGGGTTGGCAAACTTGCTGGCAGTTTCAAACGCAAGCCAAGAATTAATTGGATATAGAGACAAACCATTTTTCCATTCCAAAGACGAATCCCTGCAAGTCAAGGTTGAGTTACATTTAACATTGCCTAGAGGATATTCATTTCTGGGAGTGCTTGCCTGGGACTTACAATAAAAACTAGGCAGAATATCCTCAAGTTGTATTTCAGTGAGATTTTTATACCAGGTCCATCACCCTGGTACTTGGTTTATATATGTGAGCCATGGGGCTCTTGCGATGCAGAGAGCCCGTTATTCAGAATAATGACTCTCCCAGATTATATGCACACAGAACCACGTCTCGCCCCCTTGTTACGGCAAAACAGCTTTTTCTGAATTTGGCCCAGTCAAAGGAAAACAGTCAACTCAGGTTATTTTACTACATGGCAGTTCTGTACAGAGATCTACCTAAATAAAGATAGCAACCTGTCAAGCCTTTTTTCAAAAAAGAGAATTTATACTTTATTTACAGGCTAAGTGCACCTCAATAGACCTGTAGTTACAAATTTGGACCTTCCAGGCAATTAAGAACTAAGTTGGCTGGACACAGAAAATCCTTGAAACGAATGGTAATTTGAACGTACCCAATATTCTTGAGAAGAGAGCAGTGTCGTGCTGTGCCCATGCTGGGCAGCAAGTAGGTATTTCTAAGTCTGTTGTACCACAAAAAAATTAGAGCATCAGTAATATTTAATATGTTATATGTGACATTAAGACTTGGGGGTGTTACTTGTTTTCTGCCACTGAATTCTCTGATTAACTTCACAGACTGGAGGAAGGAAATAAATTGATACAAACTGAGCACAGATCTTTCACCATCAAAACACAGAAGGTGCCAAAGCAGGGACAAAATCCCTAAATAACTTTATAGAATTCCCTGAGGAAAAAATAGAGCATGGGACCCTAAAATACATGCAGCTACAAGGAAAATATAACACAAATTTAAATATTTGTGCCTGTTCACAATACACCCCCTTCGATTAAGAGTCTGCAAACATCACCACTTGTGTGGCACAGGGTAACGAAGACTCCCGAAAAGAGTTCCAGGCCCCTAACTTTCCATCAACTAATAATTCAAACTATCCACCGAGTTTATTAAAGCTGACTCATCGGCAAGGCTGTCGCTTCTGCTAATGAGGACAGAAGGGAAAGAAAAGAGAGAAAATTACCTGAAGAGAAATGAGAATCCTGGGCCAGGAGGAAGGAGGGAAAAGTAAAGCTAAATACTGGGTGATGTACAAGGCAAAAATCTACCGTGAAGTGAAACGAAACTCCTGTCTGGAAGAGAAGCAATTTAGCTTTATGAACAGCTGCCTCACAGAGGGTCAGGCATACGAGCAATTAAAATTAAACAAGTTGATTTTAATATGCCTTAGTAACTATGATTGATCTCACAGAGTTCCTGTTGACTGTACATCAAGAAACGATTTAGGATCCAGTTTAAACCAAAGTTTATAATCCTCCTTTAATGGATTTCAGTACCTTAGGCAGTGCAGTGTTGTAAAAATGATTAAAACATGCCTTGTCTCTGTGTAATCAATAAAGCTTCCCCCTGTAAGATTGGTTCAGTTCCAAGGACTCCCCAGCAGGCTCAGCCCTGCTGTGCCTGTAGAATCTCAAATAAGTCATCTATCATTATTTCTGTACACAGGATTCATTAGACACCTCATCCTTCAGCTTATTAGCTCTGAAGTCAGCCAAACGAGCCAATCAAAAGGTCACCTTTTAACAAACACATCGTCAGACCAAACCATACATCAAAGCCTTAACAGATGCACGTCAAAATACGGCAGCAGGGATAGAGATAAGACTGATGGAGATGTTCAAGACAAGAACTGCCAAGTGCCTACAAACAGGAACTCGGAGAATTCATCCCGGTTTGTCACATGAAGTCTAAACCGGCACGTGAAGAAACTGGTCACACATCTTATGAGACAGGAGAAGGAAACTCCGTCTCTCTGACCATCGAAACTCTTACACTACTGAAATTCCAATCTCTCCAAATTCTAAGAAATTTGACTTAAAATCTTTAAGATGTAAAGGAAAACAATCAGTTGGGGGCTCTATGTCTTTTTCCATTTCAACAGGTTTAGATAAAAATTTGACATTGCTTTTCACTGTACAAGGGAAAGAACAGCCCTACCAGCTAGATCCAGGGTCTCCAGCAGTACTAACAGAGACCACTCAGTGAAGAATATTAAGGTGATGGTTGGCATACACTGATATTTCTTTGATTTTTTTTCGTAGGTTTGAGCAAACTATATAATGGACCTCACTCGCATTTTACTTGATCGCCTTGCAGACCATTCTCTTTGACAATTTCATCTCTTTTTAAAAATAAAGCCTTGAACTCCAATCGGTTTTGGCACTATTCTCTCTTGCCTCTCTCTTGCAGTACACGACCTAAGTTTTACTACCTTTCCTTTTCTGTTTTGTTCCCATAACGCTCGCCTGCCACACAGTCCCTAATATGACAGTCATTTGCAATTTCATGACACACAAAGAAAATGTTATTTTTGCATCATAGTTTCCCCCTCTCCTTTATATTTGAATATTCGGGAGTGCCACTGACAATATACGTAGTTTCTAAGGAATATACTAGTCATTTAGTAACGGGTTTACATACAATGAAATACTCTCTAGTATTTGCTGCTAGCAGGAGCTACATGGAATAGCACCTGACCTTCCCTAAGCTCTCCTGCAAGAAGCACAAGTTCAAAGAGTCTCCACTCTTGTCCAACAGACTTGTATGAGGTTGTGCTTATATACAATAAAAACACACATGAAGGAAGATCACAAATTCTCCTCTACGTCACTTATTTTATTCTACTGATACACGTCTGCCCATCCTTTTGTTTTTAATGCAGAGAACAAAATGAACACTTCATATGTGACTGGAGGTTTGACTACCAGATACGGAAAAAAAAGAGTCTTCTTGGATAAAAGCTTCTCTTGCTTTCCCATCAGTCTAAATGTCCCTTCCATATCTTTTCTATTTCAGATTAAACAGCACCTGTGGCTCATACCTATTTTGTCGGCTTGGATAATGGTGTGATTTTTCATTACACAAAGCAAAGTTCCTGATACGAAGACAAAGTATCTTTCAAATCAGGCAATCTTAAAATGAATTATCTCCCTGTGCACCTTTCGGCACCCCAAACACTCGGATGTTCTCGAGTTTAATCTGATTCTTTGCTTTGTCCTACATTTGTCACAGAGCAAGTTATTCTTCTGAAAGAAAATATCAAAAGCTCAGAGATATTATCCCATTAACTGTGCCACAATTTTTGTTTTTCACAGCTGCAGATTTCACTTTACCAGGCTTAGCCCTCTACTGTTTTTTTATCAGAGCGTTCACCACATGTCATTGTCTGCAGTCCTAGGCAAAAAGTTCTGGTTTCTTGCGATAATTTTATAATAATGAAACAGATCCTGCTGAGAAACAAATCAGAAGTGGATGTTTTCAAAACCTCCTATTTCCAATCTGTAGGAGATCTGGTTCAATATTTCTCTATAATTACTTTAATCTCTATAAAATGACACATAAAAAGCAATAATAAGACAGAACACAAAGCAAAAAAAAATATAAATACGAAAAAGCATCTGTCCTGCTCAGGAAACTGTTCTCATGCTAGCCCAATTAGGCAGCTTTACAAGTAAAGGAGATATCTGAGGGGCAGAAGGAGAAGCTCTAGTTCACTGTATAGTATAGCATTATTTTGGAAAAGTCTAGCCTGAGGCAAGGAATTTATCTTCAATTACCTATTGATTCTTTATTCCTTTACTCAGAGTTCAGGCTGCCATCATGGCACAGAACTCCAGGAATAATTGAGATTTCAACAGCATGGTTAACCAGGCAGGTCTCACGGTTCTCCTTCTTGATTTCCTACCTGTTGGGATGCGCTGATCTTGGACATGGGAGAAGTGGTCCTTGAATACTGACCAACTCTCTTGGGCCCCTTTGCTTTCTAGTACCCCGTCTAGTAGGGGATTTCCCCTATCAATTGCTTGAGAAGGCCAAGGTTGGCCCTGCTGAAGCCCACTTGTGATCTTGTCGGGTATTCTGTTCCTACCGCACAAGATCCTGAACTCCACCATCTCATGGTCGCTGCAACCAAGGTTGCCCTCAACCCTCACCACTTCAACCAGACCTCCCTTGTTGGTGAGTATGTCAGAGCCATCAGAGGAATTCCCTAATTTTGATAATATCCTAAACAGTTCCTGAGAGGAGTATGCTTTTTCATGAGTCTGTCATTTTGCATTTTCCTCTAGTATCTCCATGTACCTCTGCCTCCCTAGTTCTTCTAATTGCATTAATTATACACAAAGGCAAGACGTTACAATGTTCTTCTCATGCAAAATCACTCTTACGTCCAAAATTTACATGTAATTACATTTGACAGTTTCATTCGCTCTAGTGTAATCATGGAAATTCAATCATGAATTTAGGTTTTAATAGTCCCTTTTGCCCCACTCGAGCTTTCTCCAGATGAAATATTCCTACAAACATCCCAAGAAAAACCGTTGCATTTGCTCTCATTTTGCACTGAAAACAAGGCTGGGTATCCTTCACTTATTTTCTTACTTTTTTATTTCCTTCTCCTGAAAGAAATCAATCTCCAGACACGTGCGCTTCTTTGCACCTCCACTGAACTATTAAACAGTGTCTTGCTCTACAGCTTCCCTTTGGTGTACGTCATCCACTTCCCATATGCAGTATGTATTTAATATTACTGTGTTTTTTAACCTTATATTACTGCTTGAAAAAGAAGGGGGAATGTTACACGTTATTTCCATGAACTGCAACATTGGCTAACCAGTGACTAAAAATATAGTCATGAAAAGAAAAATGTCACAAACCTCAAAGTGCAGAATGCTATTTTTGGCTGAAACCTGCACATTCCCCGTTGAGTTTAGCAGGAGCAAAAAGCTGCCTCTGTCGAAACACAGCACGTACTCCAGGGAGCACCACTTGCAGCCCACAGCTTCAGAGATCTCAGTTCTGCGAGTTGAACTTGGCAAGTTATGGCCTTAAGAAGCCAAAGAAAAGAACCAGATCAGCAAATACGGAGTTAATATTCATCGATTTCTCGCTTAACTCACATCAACTGAAAAACTCTTGGCAAGGTAATGCCTCTTAACTCCTCTACTTGGCAAACTTACACATTTTTTTTAATGAAGGAGCTCTCTCACTTGCATGGATAGCTGCAAGAAAGCTGCCAGCTCTTTGTGGGAAGCCTGCTCATTCTTTCATTATCAGAACTCAGGAGAAGCGCTATTTGAAATTTCTGAAAGTCTCTCTCAGGAGAGTTGCAAGCGTATTGCTAAAATACACACTTGTAATGACTCTTTCAGCACCGCAATACTTGGCTGAAGCTCTTGGTTAACTACTGGCAGGGAAAATAATCTACACTGACCAGTTGCAGGGTTGTTTCTTTCAATTAAATTTACCTTTTTGAAGTAATTAGCCCTGGAAATACACACTGGTTCTCATGTACCGAAACAACTAGCAATAACAGTTTGTATTTCTACAGCACCTTCCAAGCGCAAGGGGGTTAACTAACTGGTTAAGTAATTACTAATGTTTCATATAATCCAAGGGCAGATGCATACTTTCTTTTTAAAAGCATTTAGACACCGGATCTAAGTAAAACTTGGTTTCCAGAACATTTCTGGGTTTGAGCTATTTTCATTTATTAGCCTTTCATTTTCAGACATCTGTTAAAACCCACGTCTAATGTTATCCATAAAGGACACTAGTGCTGACTTACAAAACCTGCATTTCACAGACAAGCCAGAGTTTTGGCACCTAACAGTGTTAACTCAGTGGACACTTGTGTTGTCTATGTCTGCCTTCACCGTTTGTACAATTAAAATGGGTTGTCTAATATGAGAAAAGCTAATGGCTTGGGAGCAATTGCCTTCACAGATAGTAAAGACAATTCTGTGAGGAATTAAAATAAAACAAAACCAAAAATATGCTTCAGCTAATTAGGAATGTCTTAATTTTTCTCTTCTGACTTGGAAAAAAATAGGTACCAAATAAGATTGTGTTCTTATGTGAAAGAGATGAAGAGCAACTGATACACATTCAATTAAATTTCAGATCAGAATAGGCTATTTTATATACCAAACCTAAATCTACTGAACAATTTAATCAGCTAATTTATAGTCATTAAATGTAATACAAGCTGTGGCTTACACCGTCATGAAATCAAGCCTGCCTACACCATTAAACTTCCCATATATTTTCAGTCGAACAGAAAATTATACACATTACTGAAACAATAAAAAAAGATAACCAAGAGCGTTACAATCTATTTGCCAGGTACTAGCTTGACATTTTTAATGTGTCTCACTAATGATTGATTTCTTCATGTAAAGCTCTTATTTCACTCGATGAACACAGACAACACTGCAGGTGCCAAAGCATCATGATTTTTCTTGCAGAATCTCCACTCCAAGCCCGTTGCCAGTTGTGTGCGCAAGCAATAACCTCTGAGGATGGTGGGGAATTGAAAGACGTTGCAAGTGCTTACTGCAGCAATTCTCAATTGTTTTCTGCTTGCTTCAGTGCTTCTGCCCCACCCTTTTTGGGGAGGAGCAGAGAAGAGTTTCCTGAACCCCAGCCCATAAGGAGTAGGGACCAGGAACCATATTGTCACCACGGGTTCCTGAGATCAAAGGCTGAAAATCTTTGGCACAGCAGGACCTCTTAATATTTCCAGTTAATCCGACCAGCACCCCACTTGACTTGCTTTTCTAGAAATACTGTAAGAGGTTCTCTCCAGCCATGGGGCTGGTTAGCGGTTGCAGGATTCTGAGCGCAAGAGACGAAACGCTTTCCCATCGGCACCGATTCCTTTTGCTGAGCTTGGCCAACAGGCTGTGGAAGCCCTCACACCCTACAGTGGCTTTTCAGCAGCTAAAATAAATGAGGTAACTTGGGTCTCAATGAGCAGAGCGCCAAGAAGGTTTTGTGGGTCCTAATTTGCAGCGTGAAACCCTCAGCCACTCCCCCTCTGAGCCTCAGCGGTCTAGTGAGTTGGCAGGAACTCCCAAGCCTCATTGGAGATGGGTGTTAGATTTTTCTGTGCAGGTTTCCAAGCAGGCTGCTGCTAAGCAATGCAAAGAAAGCTCCAACCTTGCGCTCCCTTTCGGCAACAATTTTGAAGCAACTTGTGCTTGCGTGGTTGCTGGGAGCTGGGAAACGCTGATGTCGGAGGAGCGCTCTACAGATTTGCTGACAGAGGGAACTCTTGCTGCTAAAACTGAGTTCATATTACTTCAGGTGAGGTCTGGCTCGATTCTTTCACGTCAGCGAGCAGCAAAAGATTCTCTACCAGCAAAGAGCAAGGCACAGGTTGAGCTTCCAGCCCAACCCTCTCTGCCCATTAGTCCTCCGAGCAGGCAGGCAGCCTCAGCTGTCGTGTTCAGGGCCGTCTCTGATAACCAAGAGCTTGAGCAGAAACCGAAGAGGGCTGAGTGTGATGGAGAAAAGCATTTGGGAACTGGGACCCCTCAATCATGAGATCAACCTCTCACTCCAAAGCCTGGAGCCTCATTCTAGCAGCCAACACTGTAAAGCTAAAGCCCTGGCAGATGAACCTTTTCACACGTATGGCAGAGACTACCGGGCTGCGCAAGCTTCATTTCTCTGAGGATCTGCTGTGGAGTCTGCGAAAACATATTTGGTGATGGTCTGAACAATAGCAGCATCTTTACCAAGGCAAGAATACCAACCTGGGATGCACTGAGGATTTGTGAGGAATAAACCCAATACCTACTTCATATTTTCACAAGCCAAATATAAATAAGCGCACTTAAATTCTGACTACCTGTAGCTTCAAATCACGTGAGAATGTCCACAAAACATAAGGCAGGATCCTTTTGTAGAGAGAGATATTATTTTTCAGGTTTGAGAGGTAAATTATTAAATGTTTTTCTACAGAATGACGGCCACTAATGTAACGGTTCCACAGGTAGAAACAATATTAGTGAATTGACAGAGACTACACTGCCCCTTCTGGCACCTTCTTCACAGGAAGAAATAGAGCCTGCTGTACTTGCCTGTAAAACCTAAATTCTTTCTCCACCAAGTACATATTGATTTTTTTGGAGTCTGATGATCAGCAGGTAAAAAAGGCATGCACAGAGGATAACTTACCCTCTCAAGGCTGCACCAGTTATCTAGAAGATTTATATTGATGATTCTGGATCACCATCTAGTTCCTAGATTTGGGATGGGCTACCAGAGAGTCATAATGCCACTTTGCAGACATGGCTTAAGCAAATATTTGTCCCACCCTTGAAGTATCGTGCCTTCTAGGTCTGCTACCCACAGCAGCTGCCCTTCCAATTTGATTTCTCAGGCCCTAAAAGGAGGGCAGACAGTAAGCATTGTCCTGTTATTGACCCAGAAATACTTTAGTAGTTCCGCTAAATAATTAATTATTTTACATAATAAGTCCCAAGGTTAAAACTGTAAACTGCTTCTAGAAAACTTTCCTGATGACGTAGCAGTCAAGTGCAAAGTGCTGCAAGTCCAGTGTATCACTTTGCACAAGGTAGGAGCTACTAATCACTTCCACTGAAGGAAAACTTGTGATTTGCGATTTTTTTTCCAGTTTATTTGGGGTTTTGGGGGGATTTGTCGACAGACATTGGCAGAAAGAACCTGACTATCTATAAATAAAGCAACCACCTATTCAAAAGGGATGCAAATGACCACCTTTCTCAGGGAAATACTCTCTCCTGTGAGCATCATTGCTAACGTCACCACTGTATTTTTGCCAAATGAGAATGGAGAAAGCAATATAACAGTAATGGCAGAAGAAGAAGCTGAGAGAAAATAATTTCTGGGTTTTTTTTTTTTTGAATACTGTTAAAATCTTTTTACCTTTCAGACCTTCCAAGTGCAACACAACCAAAGAGTATTATTAATTGCAGGGAAACAGCTTTTGTTGTCCTTCTGCACTGATGACTGTGGTAACTCGTCCTGTTCTGCTGCTCTTAACAACAGACACAAACAAGCAGAAATTTCTGCTGAAGCTGCTGAGCAGTTACCTGAAACCACCCCCTGGACACAGAAACTGATAGATCTTTGTTATTTTATTTCCACTTAGGTACTTGGCAGTAGTTGGATGCGAGACGCACACTGTTATAGCGATGGCAATACCTATTCAAATCGAGTTTATTAAAAAGTTTGGGCTTTTATTGTTTTTTTCTTTTTTCTTTCTTTTTCCTGCAAAAGTTCTCCACACAGGTTGTCAGCGTCAACTTTTCTTCCCCTCCTCAGTCTGTTTCAAGAGACATGAAGCCAAATGGCTGATACTAGTACTATTACTATTATTATTTCCTCATTACTCTACCTCTGCGAGCAATCCAGCTGTCACAGTCAGTACTTCAAGGCCTCGTTCATACCTCTCAGACAGTCAGAAATTGCTATTATCCTTTAGGAACTAAAGAGTAAAATTTGAGATTGTCTTTCAAATTAATTTGAAGTGATACTTGATAAGGTCGTAAGCTCAGGGTGCTTGCTGGTGAGATTTTGAACCTCTGGGGATAGGCTTACTCAATTTCAACGTGTCATTGATTTTCTCTCTAAAGAAATGAAGCTTCTGTTTGGATTCTGCAGCCTGCTACCCACACACATTTGAAAAGGAGATGATTGTAATTTTCTAGCTGAAGAGCAGTTCTATAAATACAACTCAACATTCCGTTTTACAGAAGATGATGTGTCTGGAAAAACTCCGTGCGCAAGTGTTCTGCTACTGGGTAAGCCTTGCTGGGAAAATGGCACTAAAACTTATACTTTCTGTAGCTTGCCAATGTGCCATTAGAATCCATTTCAGCAAGGGACCGCTCCATGAAAAATGAATGTGCTACACAATCAAGCTCGGAAGAATGTGTCAAATCAGCGGCTGATTTGCTAGATAAGCCAACATCAATGTAAACCAAACCAAACTCCTTTTTTATCCTCGCTACTTTTAACAAAGTAGGAGATGATACTGCGCAACAAGAGAGATACCAAGTAGCGAATGGTCTCAGCTCCACGACTTCAACAGCACCATACTCACCAATTTCTAGCCAGCACAAACCACTCCCCGTGCCATCAGCTAACAGACACAGCTTCCTTTCCACAGAGCAGACCATCCCAGTTCATCAATATTCTTTCCAATATTCGTCCACTGAACATCACCTACCACCCAAAATCCCATCTGCCTTGGAAAATGGTAGAGGCTACCAGTAATACTAAAAAAAAGAAAAGACACTGCTGCAAATAATGAAGAAAACCCAACACAACCAAAACAAACAAAAAACCTCCAAGCCACTTGCTTAACCAGGAAACACTCTCTCTACCGAGCATGTTGTTCTTAACACTGTATTTATCTGAGGAAAGTGAGCTGGCTAGTTGCACAAAATGGAAGGGATGATATTTAGTAAAGACGACTGTGTGACAAAGCGAAGGCAATGCCCTTAATTGAATGCTTATTTGCCTTCTTTCACATAGTGAAAAGGAGAACCAGTAGAGGTTTCTTTCTCTTATTACTTTAAAAAACTCTACAGAACCTGAAATGAAGTTTTCTTCCCTATTCAGAAAGTGTATTTTATCAGTACGCTCCAGATCCTGGCTATTCAAGGTATTTTCTCCATAGAATTCCACAGTCAGGGCTGCTGTTCATCCCCACCGTTATGTGAGAGACTGTCCTATTTAAAAATTGTTAATATCTTTCAATATAATTTCTTAATACCATGAACTGATTCAGATAAAAATGAAGTGACAAAACATACCTGCATGAGGCAGTACCTGTTGATGAACACCAGCCAAGAGTGTTTCTCTCGGCTTTTCTAGTGTGCTACCTCGTGTGCCACATTTTCCTGAGGGGGGAAAAAAAAGGAGAAATTCAAAAGGGCAAGAAACCCCCAAAATATTTCCTCCCCAACTAACTGCCCTTAAGGATTATATTGCGCTAATCGTACAATTTGTATAAGCATGTTTCAAAAACAGAAAAGAAAAAGACTTTGCAGAACACTAAGGCTTTCTGTTGGTTTTAAGCATGTCGGTTCATTCTCTCTTTTGTTATTGCTTATAAGCAGCTGAAACAAAGGAGAAATTCAAAGTGGGCAATACTCTGAATCCGCACAGAGAGGAGTGCAGAATGTCAAGTGTTGGGAGAGGAAGGAGCAGGGCAGGCGCTCACGGTCAAGTGAGTCAACAGCCCCTACTGGTTCTCCAATACTCTGGAGGAGAAATCTTGTCGAGCCAATTACCGATTAAGATCTCTCCAGATTGTTTTTGGCATCAACTTATTAAATGAGCGAGTTTGGTGTTCATCTCCAGCAGGTTGTTTCCAAACAAAGTTTTTTGTCTAACTGAAAGCAGATGCTTCATGGCACTATTTCAGGAGACAACTCTCGGTTTACTTTATGGAAGGAATGTGGTGTTTGTTGACTGGAACTGGGACAGTTTTCTGCAAGAGATGTAGGAAAATTTAAATATCCTGGTTTGCTAATTGAGCAAGTGACTTCCTACTGAGCATATACTTGCCTTGATACTGTGGAGCGGTCCTTGCAGGAGATCAGGGCAGTAAGCATGGATCCCTTTCCGGCCTGGTCCTCTTCAGCACTTCCAAGTTCACAGAAAATCCCACAGCCAACAGCAATCAACAAACCAAACGCACTGAGGGGAGCACCAGTAACGCACCAGTTCCATTAACTCTCTCTTCTTCACCGTGGGCCACAAGACACACAGACCCAAATACGGGGCCCAATCCCACTCTCTCTGAAACTAAAGTCTAGAGACCGTGATCCCTTCTCCTTCCATCTCCTCTCAGCCCTAATTCCTCCCGAGCATCCTGCCTCACAAGGCTCTGCTGCACGAGACTGGCTTCTGTTTAGAGAGCCTTTCCGCTAAGCCTAAACGTTTCTTCCACATTTTCAGTAGCTTTCTCCTGCCTCATCTGTCAGAGGAAAACCTGAAGTCTCTTCTCTCCCATTCCGTTACCTTTCTACTTGTTCTCTCTGTTGTTTCTCCAAACTGCCAATGCATCAGGCGAGACGCAAAAAAATACAGCTTCGGGCTCAGTGTTTTATTTCACATCACATCATAAATGCCAAGGGTAGCTTGGTTGATATACGCAAATTTACACATCATAGGTGGTCTTGTAGCTAAGAAGGCTTGTCCTGAAACAAGGCATTATGAGCTGGATATACAAAGGACTATTCACTAAAGGCAGCTTAGGAGAAACTTGGATGTGGACAACAGAGAATCGGTAAGTGGAACCAACTGACAAATGCAGCCAGAAGGATTCAGTCTCCACATAAACTAAGAAATAAGGGACGTGAAAAGGATGAAGTAATTACACAAAAAAGAAAGCAGGAGTATAAATGAAAAAATGATAAATGGACACACAGACCATAAGGGCTGTGCTATCTTCCAGCTTCCGAGATGTTCCACATAATCATTTACTATTAGTTCTAATGGATTTTGACACCACAAAAGCACAACAAGACCTCTCCAGACAAGTAAAATACACACACACTGCTGGCTATCAGCACAAAAGAACTGTAACTATTTCAGGGAAGTCATGGCTTGGCAGCTGATGAAAAAAAAGAAAAAAGAGTTATTCTTTGCATACTCTCCTTAATTCACTACAGTGAAAATACATCACACAACCGATGTCACTTACTGTAAATGGCTACCCCTGAAATAAGGTAATTTTGTTACCTCACAGATATGGGTGGTTAATTAAAGGTCAAACTAAATTGTATTTGGAAATGTTAGCAGTATTTTCCAGTTTGTTCCTGTGCCAGAAATTTGCTGTCGGAGGTGGCTCCCATTGTGAGCTTTAGTACTGGTCATAATAATCGGCTGCTTCTGACTGTTTAACCCCCACATTTCTCAGCTGCATTCTACCTTAACTGATATACCTTCTTCCACTATCATATCTTAGTAACACAACTGTAGTATCAATTTTTTTTTTATTATTAGCCTAGCAATATAAAATGAGAATGGAAAAAACCCTATACTTCTTGAAAAACAGAGCTTGATATTTACGTTTGCTCATAAGCTGTACAGCAAGCCCTGTGCCACCCAAGCACTCAAGCGCACAGTAACACCGACTAGATCAACCCTAGGGGTCCCTTCCAACCCCAACATTCTATGATTCTATATTACTAATCCTAAATTATGATTCTAAATTATGGTGCTTTTGCTAACACATGATTTGCCTTTCGTGGCACATAGCGAAAAGAGTATGGTACAGAGAAATAACATTCTTTGCACTATAGCCTAAAGATAGGTCTGTCGCTACACCAATAGCCTGAAAAATTAATCCTACAAAGAAACCTTGTTTCAGCCTGAACTCCCTCTGTTGCGAAGTACAAATGGCAGGTGTTTACGTTCAAAGTAGCAAAAGCAGGAAAGTTTACCAACGGCATACAAAAGTTGCAGTTACAAATGACTGAGGCTTATAAACATGTCAGTTTAAGTCAAACCCAAGTACTTGTAGCAATTTTAGAAGCCCCTGCACATACTTTGGCAACAGTGTTTCAACATTTCAAAAGCCAAACCGACATTTCTCCTTTCTATTCTTCTACTCCACTGGTACATTTCAGCTCCCAGCACTTCAAAGAGGATATTGATGCCTACAAATCTAGGACTGTATTTAAATAAATCTTAACATATAAACAGATTTGTTCTGTTTGTGTGTATCACTTGCCTGGCTTGATTAGACCCTGCTGTGACCCAGAGTAATATTAAGGCTCTGTGAATGCTAAACAGGATGGCAGTCAGACCAAAACAGCCTGCAAATGCCTGATTTACACTGGTTTTACACCAGTTTTGCATTACATCTGACATGAATTCTAAGTCCTGGAAATACCTGATGTGACTGCCCCACTATATCTCAGCAGAGAAAAAGCCAAGAGCACCCTGAGGCAAATAACACGTTGATCTCAGGGTCACAGCTAAACAAAGAGACGCAGAATGCAATCCTTATCAACAAAATCCAATACAGTTTGAGCGTAGCACCACCCAGGTTAATGAATCTCTAGGATTCCCTATTGATATCTCGAATTTTAGCCTGTATTATTTTTAAAACAAACAGGAAACTTGCTTGTTCAGGAGTCATCAGTAATTTAGATACAGTGGGGTTTTTTTAAATGGAGAAAACCTTCTGCGCCTGTACTCACACGCTCTGTATTCCGATGTACTTGTCCATCAAAACTGAGAAAATAATGAGCAATTATTTCGGTTGCAATCAGTTCTGGCAATGACGTGGTTGCGAGCGGATTGCTACGCGTAACTCAAATCTAACAATTCAAGGTATGGCACTCTAAGGCATCGTAAGAGAAAATCAGGTAATGACATATTTTAAAAATGCTTTTAAAACTGATTTTGCCTTGTTTAAACTGTTCTTTCAGAGCTCATTTTGGGTAACATCCTAGGGCGCACTGTCACATTTTCTATTTATTTCTCCGGTCTCTCTGTATAATAATATCGAACATGATCTTCGCATTGCTTCCCAATACCACAGTTTTTGTTACCTGAGAAAAACTGTACTACTTTTGAGACATCTCAGGATTAATAATAATCAGTTTGACAGGGACATATTTTTATTTTTTAGATCAACCTGCCTAACGCAGCAGTACAGCCAAGAATGACTAGAACACCTTTGAACAATGACGGGAGAAAATGCCCAAGCTAGCTTTGATACCATTTACTTTACTCTTCCGTACCAGTTAGGAAGCTGGCAGCTGAGATTTTTGCACGGTCTGCAATTGGTAACAAGTTTATCATGACTGTAGGTGTGCCCTCTTTCAGCCCTTTTCTGCTCAGGCAGAGTTTTCCATCTGTCCCACGAGTGAATAAACTGGAACGCCGCCTTCTCAACAAGATCCTCAGGTATCAGCGCATTACAGTGCAGGAGAGATTCTAACTGAGATGACAAAGCCCTGTCCGACACTCAGGACAAGGAATCTTAAAAGTGAGAGTGAACTCTGCCTCCAAAGGTCATTTATATTCCCAAAGGCCATACATGTGGAGAAGATATGATAGTTTGATTTTCAGAAGCTGTCCTGAAGTATCAAACTCATCATTCCGTTAGGCCATAAAAGCAAAACTCTTAAGCAGGAACAAACTAAAGCATGCTCAGCAGAGCAGGATACGTAGAGAGCTTGACAAGCCAAAACGCCGAGGCCAGCCGACCGTCATCGTGTCACGTCAGGAGATGTTAGCTTCCACACACATGACCTCTGCTCACTGGTGCCTAGGGATTTTCACAGCCATTTCAGCACCTCCAAGGTGACATATTTGAAGAATTCCATTTTGCATCAGTAACTAAGTGTAAAAGTACGTTATAAAAAAAAAAAAAAGCAGAATATGTGCTAAAATCTGCCATCACAGAAACCTTCTAAACCCTTTAAATTCAGCCCTTATTCCTCATCCACGCTGCACACTAGTCATGTGTATCTTGTGAAAGAAGGACTCAGCATCATGGAAATTGCTTCGTACTTCGCACAGAATTTCCTACTCGGTTCCCACCAAGACTTGGCTCTTGCTGTGGAGTGTGGGGCTTTTACAAGTCTCAGTTACAACCTGGTTCTTTGAGACACTTAATTTTGGATTTCCCATTAACAGGTCTCAACAGGCCTTTTCCAGTTTCTTCACCACTTTTCTTTCTTTTTCTGTCTTTTTGACCTTTCGCTTCCCCTCTTGCTGCAATAAGATGAGCTACCTGCAATACAGAGAGGAAGGAAGTAGCCTTTGGAGAACATTCTGGAGGAACTCTTCAACTCATTAAAATCTATGAATTAACACTGGGCAGCTGGCTTAAAAACTATTTTAAAGAATCAGTATATAATGTTCTAGTACAGTTTTGACATACTCAGCATCATATGAATACCCCATGACTTTTTTTACCCACTGTGTTATAAAAAATGGAAGCTGCTGAGCTGCACGATGCTGCTAAACAGTATCACGTGTGGTCAGCTTTCTCTAGCACACTTTCTTAGTCTCATTGTCAACTGCTGAACATTTTGCAGGCTCTGTACAGCTTGAGATACAGTCCACGGGAAAAAATTGGTTCGGAAAAAAAAGAAAAATAATAAAAAGGGCTTAGCTTTTTCCAATAACAAATCCAGAGAAAATACCTAAGTTGAAAAATTAAAGACAATTTTTAAGTGTCCATACTTTGGAAATGTGCACTGCATTACAGACTACTGCTAGATTACTGGCAAACGTAACATTCAGGAATTAAGCAAATGCTTATTGATACCGAAGAAATATCTGCCTAATTTTGACTGAATTGCAGTTTCCAAAGGTACCATTTGCAAATATTCAGTGGAAAATAATTAAAGGTTGCCAAGGAAATTCTCAGAGGAGTCTATAATTAAACCACGACTCCGAATGAGTTGTGAAGATAGACTCGTTAGCATTTGCGAAACACTCGGACCCCACGACAATGAACTCTGCAAAAAGCCCCTGAGAACAGTAATAATTGTGTAATCAAGTAGGGTATTAGGATGTTGCCCAGTAAATGGAACCGTGCACCTGACCCTGAACACAAGAACTACTCGAGTGCCACGTGGGCACTGGTAGCTTGGCTGCTTTGTGCATCGCCTACAAGAATGACCACCAAGAGAAAACACAGGTATATCGGTATGGGAATAGTGTAAATAAGTGTTTGCTAAGTTTTATACACTGAAGTACCAATTTAAGTTCTTTACCACATCGTACAGCTGTGGCTGCGCTCCCTGCATGTTTGAACACATCTATGAAATGCACATTCTCTTCCCTACCAGATCCTTGACCAATAGTACGCTACAAATTTCTTGCCCCTAGCAGCAAAAAGGGAATTATTCAACTAGGTGAACTGATTACATTCCTATAATCATGTACTAAAAAATAGCTCAGATACACGTTATCTTAGACATTGTGTTTGTATCCATACCTCTACGTCAGCTCATTTAATTTTCTTGTGCTGAGAGAAAATCGGAGAGAAGTCACGCCAGAGGATATTCTACGACAAAAGCCTCTTTTTCCACCCAAGACTGAACTCCTTCAACTGTACAAGTGGATATAAGCCAGTATTTCTCTCAACTTAGCTCTCCTTCCCAGCAGAAACATCCAACTGATTTGATTACAAGTCTCTAAAGCAGTTTTTTCAGCTGTCAACCAGAAATGCAAACATAGTGAAGAAAACCTATTTCTCTTTGTGGAAGATCATCACAGCAGAGACAAAAACCCCCACCTCTTATGCTCCACCACGCACACCTCAGTGGATTGTCTAGCTGGAAAACAGTGCGAGCTCCAGGTACTTCCTGGGAAAACTGAGGATGTAACGGAAACGTTTGTTCTCTGAGCAGGAAAAGGGAAGGCGGACCCTCAGCATCTTCAATAGAGCGACAGAACCAGAGAGGAAAGGCTTTTAAATTTTTTTTTTCATTAGTAGACACTTAGAAGACACCGAGTGTGTTGTTCTACAGAAGAGAAGCCGAAAGACATGTTTATTTCAGTTGACTGTCTGGAAGAAAAGCCCAAATGAAACAGAGATCAACTGGGACTCAGATGTGCCTTCAGACTTCATACCACCAGAGGGGACATTCCCCTGAAGACACAATTCCCACCAGCCTCTTTTCTTCACCTTACAAGCCAGAGCAACCACAGCAGGACTGTCCTAAATGAAAACAGTGAAAAAAGAAAGAAACAACCAACCCCAGAGCAGCAGCAAAGCATCTACCAGACTTGGGATGCTCTCAGCTTAAGACGGAGCTTTCTAATTTCCCTTCTTGTGTATTTTCTCAGCTGCCTGTAATCTCATCTTCTCTCCTGATCTTGTGTTCTAGGACCTCGGAACTGCACCAGGGCCAGCAGGGCAGGCACCACCCCCGAGCTGGCTAGCAGAGCTGACACCATCGCTCGATCTCCTTTCCCCTCTGTTTGCAGCCCGATACCCGCCCTGCTCTCTGGCTTCGTTCCCCGTGACATCATCTGTGCTGTGACACTAACCCACTTGCCCATCCTTCCTTTTTCACAAATTCTCAGCTGTCATTCACCACCACCCCCTGCCGCGACATTTCTCATCCCTCTCTCCATCTCTTTTTGCATGATAAACACGAAAATGAACATACATGAAAAGAAAAAAATGCAACTATTGCAACCCTGGCTACCTGGATGACTTCCTATGAACTCTCTGCGCTGCGAATCCAGCTGAACCCAGCAGCACCGCATTCACACTTCACACAGCGGGTTCCCAGGCCCATAGGAAGCCGAGCGCTGCGGCCAGAACAGGAGCAATAAAATAAGGACGACACTAGCTCTTGTCTCCTTGTTTGCTCTGAGTATTCGCTCTGTTTTGCCCACAATAAGCAGAAGGGAGGCACTGAAGATGATGACAGTATTGCCATGATTCTTTTAGCAGATGGCACTTCGTTTGTTACAACCAGAAACCTCCAAAACACTTGTAGCTCTCTGTTGAGAAGCAATTCCAGGGAACAGCAGTCAGGCAAGTTTTTTTGAACATTAAGCCATATTTCAAAATTTACTTAATTACAGGTCCACAAAGCCTTGGACTGAGATACTATTTGACCTCTCCCAGATCTTTCAAGAGACGTATTTCTATTTGTGACTTGTGAAGCGTGCATGCTAAAAGTCAGGAGGTTAGTAAGTGAAGCCAACTGAGAATTATTGATTAATTTAATAGGGTCCACTTACTGAACTCCTTACTCTCCAGATGAGTATACAAAAGCAGCTGAAGAAGCCCCAATACCATTTGCCTTGGAAATAAAATAGCATTTTAGAGCAACTTCATAACTTATAACCATTACAAAACTTATGAAATGTTGCTTTTCACAACAATAAACATTACACTAAGTACAAGAAGTGGGTCTCAGTGGCTAGGAGGAGGGCTTTTGAAAGCACAAAATACTGGCTAACTCTTCCCTCTCTGAATTCAGGTAAGGGTTTCCAGTAACTTGGATGTGTCAGATGAATACTGAATGCGCTTAGAAAGTCCACAGCAAGTTTACCATGTTCTCTGTCTCCCCTTTCTTAGAAGTAGCCTTTTAAGAACGAGAAAATAAAAGCAAGCTGCTGAGCTACTTCCCAGCGCAGAGCTCGTCCCTCAGTCACCCTGCCAACGCCTCTTTACAAATGCCAGCACCACTGTGCGAAACAGGCTGCTCCTTCTGCCGCGTGCGGGATTTCTGCCACAGCTTCTGCGCCCTCCGTGCCCTCAGAAGAACTTTGGAACAAAAAAGACCAACGTGCTATTAAATGCCTGGTTCAAAAAAGCCTTTGGATAAACCACAAAAGCCACAGGCCCCTGCCTTTCTGCTGCTCCCAGCGTTTCCATGTTCCGCCTGGAGAAGGGGGACCACGGTGCTGTGCAAGGTAATCCCTGAGAAGGTGGTATTGATCGGCTCCACTTTATTTTTGACAGGTTAATAAAACCCTAAAGATATTGCTGGGTCAGTGCTAGTGTTGCCCAGTATGGCAGAAGACAGGAAAAGGTAAAATAAAATAAAAAAGTCAAATGAAACATTGCCCTTCCTAAAGTGGAAAAAGTGGCCTTCTAAGAATCAATAGAGAGAGCTGCCTTATAAATCTCCTCCTTCAGCTGTCTACTCAGCACACAAGATGTAGATGTCAGAAGCAGTGATGAAGGAGATTAAATAGGTTTTGAGTGACTTTGGGGAACAACTGTAATACCTTCCCCAAAGATTGCTGCTTAGGGCCTCGCTCGCTGGGTTTGCTGCATACCAAACAGCACACGGGCAACAACTGCTGGAGCTGCGCTTCGGATTTCCCCGTGCTCCCGTTCTCAAAGGCGAGAAGGACTCTCCACAAGTACAGCGTTAAGAATTCTCTGTCTTATATCTTCCTCCCACTCCCAGTATATTTTTTTCTGGCATCATAGTTCTATATTTCTTTACCAGCATCACCTTTTTAGTGAAGAACTCACCTGTTTGAGCAATTCCTATGGCCCCAGGTGCAAGGCAGGAGACATTTTTCTTTCTTTCTTTATTTAAATAAGAAATGGAGGCACTCATCCATCTACCTTCTAAGTGCATGGTGTGATGTGTGAGCACTGAAGCTCGGAACTAAGTAGCCCATCTTTCTTCTCATTAGATTATTTCCAGCGGATTAAAAAACAAACTCACGAAAGCCAAAACCCAAACCACCAGCTACCCCCTCAAAACCACCATATTCCCAAAATAAACAAACATAGAGCCACAAAGAAAACATCTTCACTTCTTTGAACTGCTAATACTGTGCTATTTCCCTGCCTGAAGTGAGAAGGCAACTATTTCTAACAAAGCCATTTCAGCACTGGCTATATCCACTCCCCACACCCCCACAAACACACTCTCTTGCCAAGAAATGCAAGCGGATAAGTGTGAAAGCAAGGACACAGACAGTAGTTGGCGTTCTTCCCCTTTCATGTTACACAACCTAGCTTGAAAAACTCCACAGACCCCTACTACCTGAAGGCTCTGCCAGATCCTACTTCCCTACCCTCGGAGAAAAACAACAACGCCTCAGCTCCTGGCCTCGGACATGCCAATACCTCCCTCCACGATGTTACAGGCACGAGGACAGATGGCCAACTCCAATGTGTATTTCTCTGCTTCCTTTCAAATCACTTTGGCACGGCCAGATGGCATTCTGTGTCTGCCTGGGATAAATTAGAACTTACAAGTGGCTACAGCACTGCCAAAACCAATCAACTCCATATCCTTACAGGCACGCTCTTCCCCAAAGCTGGGACGTCCCTTGCCACGATGACAGATAGCTGACTGGAAACCTCCCAGAAGGGGAAAAAAAAAATCCCACAGAGAACATCACGATGGAAATAACTCAAGTGCAGGAGTGAGGACAGTTATACAGTAGAATGCAGATAAGGCATTGAGAAGAAAAGAATAAGAAGGAGGGGTTTCGTCACTGTGAACCCAAGATCTGCATCTTAGCCTTTCAGTGGTCTCTTCATATCATGCAACCCAGTAACCATTTCACCAATTTTAACAGAAACTATGGATCTAGCAGAAACTCTGACAGAACACCCTAAATCTCAGCCTTATATTGACATAAGGGACTTGTTCTTCACTGGATTCTCCTTCTGCCTTTTATCCAAAGATACGCTTCTGATTTTCTTTTCACCGATGTGCATTTTCCTTCACAACTTGTGATTCTACATCACATGGTTTTACTCAGAGGGGAAACAGTGATAGCATAATAAGGTTTCGTTTGCTTGCGTCTTAGTCAAGT
Organism: Apaloderma vittatum; assembly: GCF_000703405.1. NCBI lineage: Eukaryota > Metazoa > Chordata > Aves > Trogoniformes > Trogonidae > Apaloderma > Apaloderma vittatum. Next base: position 41,190 of record NW_009697203.1, read on the forward strand.
GATTTAGCATCTGAAAGTAAAACCAATCATTCATTTTTCCCCTGTAGTTCTGTAATCTGGACAGCTAACTCTGAACATCACCAATCTTGTTACCCCAATGATGAGCCTCTCAGGAAGATCTCATCTCTGTTGACACAGGTCACTGTTTCTGTCCTGCTCTGGTCCCAGTTTATTTGCTTTCGCTTGTTTTTCTTACACAAAAATTACTGCCCTAGAGGAAAGAAATGTTTTGAACCAGGCTGATCTATTTGGGCACTGCAGTTGTTCATTACTAAATCAAGTTCTCCCCTTGCTGTGGCTGCTGCTTTTAACTTCTTAATTTCCACAAAGCTCGTGTTTACTAATAGGAGTAAAAAATAACATTGTCATAGAAATTTGTTGCAGGAGGATTGGATCAAACAGCTGAGAAGCCTCTACGGTGAAGCACTGAAAAATCAGAGGCACAATTCAGTAAACGTGACTGAAGGCACGTAGCAGGACACCACCTGAAGGTAAGCAAGTTACAAGCAGAGGTAGGAAAACCCCAAACCCTATCTTCCTAGCTTCTTTAGACCAGTAAATCTCAGATATTTCTTCCACATCGGGGTCTCTAATTCACCTCTGTAGCCTAACTCCCATCTTGCTTCCTACCCTTGGAGGAGAGATGCACATTCTCTGCCTCCCTAGAAGCTGCAGCACTAACGGGCAAAAGCCCACAAGCTTCCCTTCGGACAGCTGCCTGGTTCACACGTTGTCCATTCTGGTTCTCCCTTTTCCTCTCATTTAATTTCCCGTCAAGTTGCTTTAATTGATGAATTAGACACAAACAGGCTTGTACCAAAACGATACAAAAAGCATTATTGTAGTGGATTTGAAGTGGTTTATGTACACTGTTAAAAAAAGTGATTACGTGAGCTGAGCTAAATGCTCCTTTAATCAAGAAGCTTGTAGATGAATCTTCGGAAAACTCAAGTTTGTCTTTTAAGCCCTGACAATTTCTTCTCTCTGACAACCCACCCTATTTTGTAGCAAAGTTAGTGTAACAGAACTAAGTTTCCTTTGTACAGTGAAAAATCTGTTCATCGACTGCTCAAAGACTTTCTAAGGAACATGAAGGTGCAGGACAGAGCATACACCTGTTACCATCTGGAACCAAGGAAACACGAGCCAAAAGACAAGTGAAAACGTGAAGAGAGTCATAAATTAATCAGATTCTGGCCAAGTTCTGTAATGTACGCACGGCGAACCTCAACAGAATGCTATTTTGCCAGCAGAAACACACGGAACGACCGCTAATTTTACTGACCTTCAGAGAAATACGACAGAACAAAGTGATAAATGTGAAAAAACAGCAAGTGTGACAAGACGGGCTGGCAGCTCTGCCTCCCCCGTACATACACAGTCCGGCAGGGCTGGGGCACAGCTTGTGCCGCCTCCTCCGCTCGGGCCCTTCACTGCAACTGCTCGTCCGCACTAGGTAAAGGCTGCGGAGGTGCGTATCTGTCCACAAGGCATTTGCTACAGTTTGTAGGTGGCTAACGGCACAGACGTTGGAGGGGAGGAAGAAAGGGAAGCTGATGCAAATTATTGGCTCTAGAGATCCATGCGAGAACCGGCATTTAATGTTGCCTCGCTTTTTAAAACTGAAACAGCGAGAGAAAGGGCATCTCTCTGTCCTGCCACCCTGCACCTCAGGGACAAGGGTAGCACGTTATTCCAGAGCCACAGGTCACAAAAGTCACTACCATCTTACCAGTGCTTCTTAGGTACTCTGTAGTACAGGGAGGAGACCTCCGCAGGCTTTAGTCCCTCCTAGAATCCAAAACCACTACACTACGTCTTGCCCTGGACATATCTGTTCTTGTCTACAGCTCAAACCACTTGTAACTACACCATCCATGCACCCAGCCAGACAGCTCCAGAAACTCTTGATCCACCTGAAACGTGTAGTTACAGATGTTGTTCTTTCAAATCTTAATATGTATGATGAAATAAAAAAAACATCTTAAGCAGTTGATTTTTAAACCAACTCTTAGGCTTTTCACTATGTAACAATTCTTTTTCATTCAATGAAACGTGTAGTTACAGACGTTGTTCTTTCAAATCTTAATTAAAAAAACATTTTAAGCAGCTGATTTTTAAACCAACTCTTAATCTTTTCACTATGTAACAATTCTTTTTCATTCATGAGGTTGCAATCATTTGTTTCCTTTAAGAAATGTGTTAAAAACTAAAATACTCTTGAGAGTGCATCTTAAAGACAAAAAGAAGGAATTCAGAGAAACTTGCAGACATAATTTCCAAAGGATAGTCCTGTCTGGAATCCAAAACACTCCAATTCTCCAGTCTACAGTTAGGGGAAAACTGAACATTATTTGGGTGTTTCAAACTCGATCTCCAATTCAAGTGCCACTTGACATTTTCTACATGAAGAAGAGAATAAAGCAAGTGCTGAAGGACTTGGGCACCTTCTTAACACTTGTTAACTGCCACTTGAATTTTGACTACTACGCTGCACTTGGTCGCTGATTAGCCCACCTCCATGAGGTATGTAACAATGTTTGTCTTTTCAGTGCAATAAAACCCCTTGAGCTCGCACTTCTTCAGATGAACCTACTGCTTCTCAGCTCACTGCTCTAGTCTGAATTTAGAGTAGCTCTACTCTATTTTAGAAATACTCCTACTGCCTGCTGCAGGGTACTTAACTACTAAGACACTACAAGTCATATATGTTTATTTTCATTGAGTACTCAACCGCACTTGTGGTTTTTTAATACTTAATTCTCATAAAAAATAGAAGTTCTGCATTAAGTTCTTTCCATATGTCCAATCAAAATCAGTAATACTGCGCTTTAACAAAAATTGCGCAAGAGTGCAAGCAAGGTAAAAAACGAATAAACAAGCAACAAAAAAAACCCCCAAAGTAAAATACTCCCCAACTCCAGAATACATGATCCTCTTCTTCCAGTGGGAAAATTAATGTCTGTCATGAGTTATTAGTTAAGAAGACAAACATTAATGAGAAAAAGGAGCAATAAAACTCATTCTTTTCCAAACACAGAGTTTGTGCCTGTCTAAGTTTGTTCCCGACTAACTGATTTTGGGTTTGCTGTGATACAGGGGTTCCCTCCTTCCTGAGCTATGCTATTAATGTATTGATCTATTCTGGCTGTAATGCAAAGGCCGGTTCAAATCATAATTTGAAGTCTGACTCAAGCATTACGATCACTAATTACCGCTGAGACTTGTGAAAAGCACAGAGATACCTCCTCCTCCTCCTCCAAAAAAGTCATGAATTTTAAGACCCCCAAGACATAAGGGGCTAAACTCAGGTTTGGCATTTTTTTAACAATATCTCTAATATGCTGTGACTTCCAGGAGATTGCTCTTAGAAAAGCCTTTTTGCAGCCCTGCTTTCATTTCACATAAAGATTCCATTGAGAAACGTTTCAGATGTATTTGCGTGCAAGAGGCAATTTCTCTTTCTTGGTCTTTTTCATACTGAGCGGGACTGAAGAAGGGTTATCTCGCCTAGAGCACTGCCTTGTTCTCCACTGCCTCCTCCAGCCAGACAACGATACACTGTATTTGTTTTAATACATCTCTGTGAGCTGTACAGAGCACTTTAATAGTGCTGCTTCTGAAGAATGCTTTGGTCTAATTTGCTGCAGGCTAGGAAAACCGTGCTTACAAATTCTAATGCAGAAGGATATATAGCTATTTTTAGTCAACATATTGCAAGGTTTCAGATAAGCAGTAATACAGGCACGTTAGATCTTTAAAGGCTTGTGATAAAAATCACAGAAATGTGGGGCCAGAAGGGCTGTCAAGAAGCCTTGCCCATGCCCTGAGACAAGATTAATGCAATTTTGACCTCCCCAGGGATGTTTGTCTAACGTAGGTCCAAATGAATGACATCACAGCCTTCTGAAATGCAGTTATAATCAGATATTTTCCCTGTTTTCATCCATTACTCTTTGTCACAGCTCCCAAGGGCACAAAAAAATTTTTACTGTCTACTTGAAAAGACCCTCCTCACGCAACTCTTTTTTTTTTCCTCCTTAAACATACTGTGAGACTATTATTACATTCACATTTCTTTACCATAACGAGCAAAGAGCCTTCCTATAATCTCTCTTGCAAGAGCAGTGCCCAGATGTGGGCACAGGACTCCATTCGTCGCCTCTATTTCTGAGCATTCATATACTGGCATATCACTCTTACTTTTTAAACCTACAGAAATATATAATATAAATACCTCTGTTAATCTACATAGAATAGCCCTGTGGAGACATACTGGTTGTACCAATTTTTTCCTCTATGGCATCCCATTTTTAACTATTCAATCAAATCCTGATTTCTGTTTATTTTGCGATTCTTCATTTCGCACGCAGCTACCCAGTTCTCCTTCCTAGCAGTACAGCAGTACCGTACTGAATTTTCTGGACTTTGTGTAATTTCTCCGCCCTTTCTGGGAACACCTTGTACTCCGTTCCTGGCCTCCCGGCTTGCCGGCGCAGGATTGCCTCCACGTCCCTCATTACGCCATCTGACCTGCCAAGGAAGGTGCTGAACAGAACACGGGAGGTTTATTCGGTCTGTAAACCAAAAAATTCAGCTCTTGGTCAACGACATTTCGCTAGATTTCCCAGCTCAGCCCAAATTTCCTTCCTCCTGTTTGTCTGTTCTGCTGGTCTTTCGATCAAGAGAAGAAACTCGATTTGTTTCATGTGATTTAAGCTTATTGTTCTTCACAACCTTACACTGCTGTTTCGGCACAAAAACTACCTGTTCCAAATTTACCCTGGTACCTGCCTGAACACCCTTCTTACTAACACTAGCGGTGATTTTTTTGGGTCGTCCTTCTCCTTAACGCAACACCTAAACTGCTCCCTTCAAGTGTTTCACATCAACTGTTCTGGTTCAGAGGCAGCTTCAAGACATTCCTTAACAATTCAAACCAATTCATTAACTACCGCTGGCTTCATCGAAATACGCCCCCAAATACTTTATATACAGTTTAAATTCATCATTTTCTTCCACTATTACTCCTGTTAGAATTCTGTTAACTAAGCGATTAGATTCATGACAACAGAGTATTAGGCAAACTAGAAACGCCTGTTTTGAAGAAAGAAAATAAACAACACGCAAAACCCCCACACAGAAACACCCTGAAGATAACATAACACCCAATTAGCTATTAACACTTATAAATTTAAAGAGCATTTTCATAGTCATATAGCCTGACTCCATGTCATAATAATAATTTTCATCAGCAAACATCAGCCAGTAATTAGTGACAGTCTTGAAAATAAAATGTTTTATTGAAATCAGTGAGGCATTTGCTTCTTGATCATCTAACAGTAATTATCTACAGAGCAAACCCACAAAGTTCACACTTAGCGCTTTGCACTAAGAAATAAAAAAGCCTTTGAAGCATACGTAAGGCTTACCTGATTCAAGACTTTGTTCGGGTCTGTTAGTTTGTATATGCAACACGGGAGAAATCTCACTGACAGAGATTTCACTCGTTGGGATTCAAGTCGTACCGATTTTGCCGGGTGAGGTTGTTAAAGCAGCACCATCACACTCCGTGTGACAAAAACCTCACTGATGTCCAACAGGAGGAGGAAATCAAATCACGAGTTGACCAAAACGATGACAGAAGTGGTGAAAGATAGAATTCCGGTTTACTCGTAAATATGTGAAGTCCACGTCCCTTTCCATATAAAGCATGGATGAACTGGAATTGCTATATACAACCTATCAAAACAGACTCTTCGTACATCATCAATTTCCACTCAATATTTGATTCAGTTTATAAATTGTATTCGTCTTAATTAAATCAATCAGCACTGAATACAGGCCATGCTGCACAGATTAAGGAATAGCTTCTCAGGCTTCAGGGCTAATTTGATAAAATCACCGGTGTGAGTTTTTCATTAGCCTGAAGTTGAATAGTAGAATTGCGTATAGCATAACTTTAGATACAATTTACTGAAAATGAAATGGAGGGGCTAGGTTTAATGAAAAATTACAACAGTAACAGTCTGCCTATAATAAAACTCCATGCCTCTTTGAACAAGTGCTCCCTATCTGCATTGATTTGAGCGCAATGAGTTAAGTTTACAACCCGAGCAGTGATTTTACAGTATTAGCCCTTGAAAACAGTTTCAACTTGCCTCCATATTTGAAAGGCTTCTTACTCTTTTAAGAAAACAAACCCTTGATTAGCTACAGAATCTTTTCTGGGAACCAAATAAAAGCAAACAAACTAAAATCTTTTCTTTAAACGGATGTTATAGAAATGTTCCTTACTATGCATCAGCAACATGCAGACTTTCTCACAAAGTGCAAGCCCACTTCAAACCGTAAAAGATGCAAATCCTCAGACCTGTGCCAACATCTGCTACCCCGACATGTGCCTCACACAACGTTGTCCGCTTAGTTTACACTTGATGGTACACAGAAAGTGAGCATAGGAGTTGAAACAAAGTGACCAAGGACACTCCCGTTGAAAGACGACTAGAACGATTATAAAAACTGAAAAACAAAATCCCTACGCGAAATCCTCCTAAATTAAAACAGGATCTGCTGAGACTCCTCCACATGATTTATCACTGCTCTAAGAACTTCTTAACGTGAGCCATTAAAACCAGCCTGGCATCAGAATTGTAATGAATTGCACCATCTAACACCAAAAAAACCTCCGAAGTAATTCCTTACGCAGGAAACTTTTGTGACCTGCAAAATATCCTTACGGTTCTGTCTTGGAGTGAGGAACTACTTTTATAAGTCCAAAACAAATTATGTAGGTAGGAAGAAAGAAAACTGCTTTCCCAATTATCTCTGTCAAGGCTAGTTACTGCAGAAAAGGCTCTTTTAAATATAGAAAATATGTGGGAAGTAGAAAAGTGTAAGGCTTCAGTAAGTCTGAAGGTTGCATAATTGAATTTGGTAAACTGACATTTTCCTAGGAAATTTTCAAATTACAGAAGATAAACACATATTAAAATAAACGCCGTTCAGAAGTTTTTGCTCTGCAAAATGGCATACCTCCATTTACTGAAAAAAGAAAAAATATTTCTCCTCCCTATCAGAGTACATTCAATGCCTCCTTTGTCCCCTTACAGCTCCTCATTGTCAATACTTAAAAATAATCATCTGAAGAGTATGTCCAATCCAAATGAATATTAGACTATAGGAAGTACTTCTTAACATAATTCACGGTTCAGTCAACAGTAATTAACAGCAG
>NW_009697203.1:48454-57243 GCF_000703405.1 Apaloderma vittatum
CCTCGAACTTCAGCTCCACCACCGTCAGGAAGGTGTAGTAGTCAAATGCACATCAAAAAGAACTCAAGCAACCTGGACAGTTTAATGACTTTCCCTTTCTGACTCTTCTGAGCAGGCAACATCATAATTCCACAGCAGATGTATAGAGAACTTCCAGTTCATTCAGCTCAACACTCTCTGTCACTTAAAACGGATTTTTGTCAGAATCTTAAATAAGATGATGTATTAGTAATACTGTCACAAGACAGGTAACTGCCAGTAAAACTGCTAACTTAGGTCTAAATTTGTCTATTCTTTGTTTTCATTGCTGTCACTTGGGAGTCCTGCAGCGTAAGAGGATGGCATCTGTCGGGGAAGGAGCTGGATCCCAGCCTGGAGTACGCACCGACACTTCTCCTGTCAGTGTTTTGACCCTCATGTGGTAAAGAAGAAAGCCTCAACCCTGTAATCTGAAGTGCAGACCAACTCTCACTTAACCTGGCTTTGAGGGAGCCCAAGTGCATGTTACAACTGAATTTACTAGCCCAGGGCTCAGAGCTAAAAGACTCAGTTTTTAACTTTCCAGGCCTATAAACATGAAGCTTCTGTCAAATATCAGTTTTCCAATAAGAGCACTAGCTTGTAAAATGAAAACAAGTGGCCAGAAACTGCAAAGTATTCATTTGGAAAAAAAACCCAAACCCATCCTTTTTATTTTACAAGTGCATATGAACTTGTAAAGTCTGCACAGAAGTTTTAAGTTCTGAAGCTGAAATTTCAGAGGAGTTTGTTGGGAAATTACCACAAAATCTCAGAATCTCAATTAGTGTTTAGTCACACAACACCCTAAAGCTGTTTTTCACCTCAACAGAAATAGTCTATTCACAACAACACCGTTTGAATAATCAGGCAAAGCTACAGAATTTGGAGCTCCTGGCTCTCCCAGCTTGGTGACACCACGCATTCAGGCTGTAGGATACAACAGGCAACGCACTACATTTCCTCTTCTACACCCTAAGTAACTAAGCAGTGCCATGTCTGGCCAAAATCTGGACTTGCCAGTGCTGCACCTCATCATTTTGCTTATCAATACCCATTATCTATGCTTTTAATTTATAGAATGTTTCACCAAAATCAGGAACGAGTATACTGGCACTAAGTCTGGCAGGCAAAAGAAAAATTATTTCTATCAAAGAACAAAAGACAACAAGGGAAAAAAAAACAACGCATGGTACCAACTCGGCCATAAGTTACAGACAGTTCAGTAATTCGAATCAGAGATGCTGCTGAAGGGACCAAGTGTAATTGCAGTAAAGCAGTGGAGCTACTGCTGCTTTTGTACTTCTGGATGTGACTGCCTACTTCTGCCATGGAGCTGTACACAATAAATATTGCTAAGGGTGACTGCATAGAAAATTACTTAGTGGCCCCATCTAGCTGTAAAAAACTCCCGACAGGAGGTAAGACAACTTAACTAACCTTAATACCCGTTAGCTGAGGGTGAGGGGGCCAAGACAGACAGAGAGAAAAAAGGGTCCACCTAAAGCAGTTGAAGAGAAGAAAATTAAAACTGGTTTGATAAAATTACAAGCAACTAAACCCGACCTTTAGACAGGCAAGTCCAAGGGTATTGTTTGGACTTTTAACAGGAGGGAAAACACTATAAGCCCACAGTGAGAGACAAAGACTACCACGACATTTTTGTTTCCCATTTAAAGGCTTTTTAATTTCTGCCAATGATTGGCATTAACAAGTTACATGGACCTCAGTAGTAGGAAATCCTACTTAGAGACCAGGTAAACTGTCTGTCAGCACAATACTGCGACGGTCACAGAACTTGGCCGTTGGAGCCCTATTTTCCTTTTCAAGGTTATTTTACATATTGGATGAGACATCATGCACTGAATCAATGGCTTGGAAATACCTTCTGAATGTCAGAGACCCAACAATTATTTCCTCTTTAAGAAGCACAGTATCTGAAACTACAATACCTCAGAGGTTTTGCAGCACACTGTTCTAGGGTGGGATATGAGGCAGAAAGTACATTTTTTCCATTTTATTTTAAGAAAGGACACTCTCTTTCAACAGCCATGAATATCAAGTAGAAAGTTTGAATTGCTTCTTTCTTATACTGTGGGAAAAAAACCCAAACAAAGTAAAGCAAAATCAAAACAGAAGTCCTGTTGTATTTGAACTATACTAACAGCAAACAGATACCTTCTTCTGATGGGCTGAATAAGTAAATAATAATAAAAAATATTTTAAAACCACAAACGAAACCCCCAGGCACTCCCTGGTCATACAGACCGAGTGCTACAATTCAATAACAAGCCCCTCCTGTTAAGCACACAAATCAGCAGCTCTTCTGTTATGAACTCAACTCCAACTGAGATGTCACCCAGCAAATGCATTTAACAGTGGAGTAGCTGGTTTTCTGACTGAGCTTTCCAGGTTTCTACTCACGCTGATCTTGGTATTCCACAGAGTAATAAAAAAAAAAATCTCCATGAAGGCTGGTCCTTACTAAATACTTTCAGGAAGCGAGACCAAGCAAGCTTCAAATACGTTTTTTCTTCCTGGAAGCAAGACCACACTGAAAGAATACCCTGTAGTCGTTCATGTGTTTTGTACAGGATGACTTTTAACATTTCAAATCAACTCAGAGGAAGTTTAACCTTCCAAAGCTCTCTCTTCACTGCTGTGAGGGCATCACATGGCACATCCCTCCTGCAGCTCACAGGACCAGCCCTTATCCCAGCTCCATCACCTGCTGCCAAGACTACAAGAGCTCTGATCCTTTTTCTTTTTTTTGGTGTGTGTAGCTGTAATAACCCGAGGCACTAAAAACCCCAAGTCCTGTGAAGCCTGTAGAGGTATTCCAAGGGAGCTCTAAGTGCAGGAGTTACTCAGCTTGCACCGAGATATTGGCTCCTGACCTCTTCTTTCCTTCCCTGATACTTTAGACATAGTGCAGGCAGTAAGTGTTTCCTGGAATAAAACAATAACAAAAAAAGAGCAAAAATTAGATGAAACTCCCCAACATTTAAAAATATCATGACAAGGAGTTGAAACAAGAAAAAGAAAGAAAGGCCAAATATTCACGGTGTTAATACAGTTCGAGTAAATTGTGTTGACATCAGAACTGTCGTTTGCAGCTCTACGGTTTATGTTCACACAGATTCTACTTCCACTTCAAAAAAAACAACATTCAGATGATGCTGCTTAGCAAGTTTTCCGATTAGTAGCTCAAAATGCCTTCCCCATCCCTGCAATTTGGAGGTGTAGGTAAGGTATGTCAGCGAGCTGGGCAGTGCCCCACGCACATGGTACTCATGCTAACATTTCCTCTGCTGAGAATCCAAAATAAAAATCACATTGCTCTAAACGTAAAGATTTACTAATCAGTTCACACAGGTGGTGAAACACACAGAGCAAGAGAAGAAAAAAAAAAGGAAGAGAAGGGCTCAAAGGCAGAAAACAAGCAGCAAATGAAATGATTCAGTAATCTTTGATGGTTTTTCTTGCGGGGGGAAGAAAAAGGCAGACTAAGGCCACAGTAGCTGGGATCTGATTAACAGACTGAGGTGTATCGATGAGTTATGCACGTATTTCAGTACAGGCCAAGACAGGGCCTGAGAAAAAGTTAATTAGAATAAGGTATAAAACATTAAGATTTTGAAAATAGCAAGGCTGCCAACCTGAACACAACCTGTGCTCTGCCAACAGCCCTGGCAACAGGCGGAGGTAGGCAGAACCCAAGCGCGACCCTTCGCACTACCCTCTCGGTTAGCTGCACTTATGCACGGACACCAATTAATGCCTAATTAAGCATTAATATTTGAGTGCTACTTGGGGGTGCGCAGAACATGCACTGCCATTCAGCAGACGCCACAGCTTCTACAAAGTCTGTAATGAGAAAAACGGTGTCATAGCTGAGGGTGCCTCAGTTTCCCCTTGGGAAGGCGGAACCACAAGTTGACTGCACAGCCCTCAGACGCAGGGGTTACCACCGGTGGCTGCCGATGTGCCCAATTCCACTGCACGCTTTGTGCGACGGGCAAGTACCAACAAGCACTGCAGTCCTCCGCAACAGGAAAAGCTTTATCATGCCGCATGTTCACCAGATCTCTTGGTGTCTGTAATGTTTTAGGAGTGTTATATCTGCAGGTTCTCAAGGAGAAGTGATCAAGTCATAAAAACTGTGATATTTGCTTCCTTCTCACCTTTCATCTTCTATTTACATGAGGCTGTGCTAATGCTGTCAATTATACAAGCATCGTTTGCTTTGTAGAAGACGTACTTTTTCTACCTACTGCTCACGTAGGAGAAATGCTCTGAAGTGCAGAATCACAATTCTTTACAGCATGTGCGGAAAGAGAGAGATGTTATTCCCATCTTTCAGGACAGCCCCAATATTATTTACGACTTTGGTATTGCTTTTCATTTTTAGTGATAATGACTTGACGCCTTTCATGTGAATTTTCAAGGTTCTTACTGAACTCTTCCTTGCTATTCTCTCGAGAAAACTTCTCAACGCTTTACAGATAAAGCTGCCAATTAACGCCCCACACAACCTGAGATAATTCACAAAAATATAAACAGGAGACATAATATAGTAAAGCTGTGCTTTTTTTTTGGTTGTAGTCATTTCCATTCCTAACCATCATCTAGAACCTAGCGAGCGGCTTTCAGTGTCGATCAGCACTGATTCAGCTACTACCACCACGGTAGAAACAGTCAATCAACATGAACATGCCTGAATTATTTCATGGATAAGACCCTACTAATTCCCTTGGTGGAAAGTTTTAGACTTCCAAGAAGATTGCTTCTCTTCAAAGCCATCACTACATTTAAGTACCTGCATTCTTCAGGCACAGGCTGTGATATTCTAGTTTTCCAAACACCCAGTACTATACTCCCAGCATCTCAACACCTACACTAATAAACACACCAAGTTTCATGATCGTTTTACTGTATTTTACTAACCTTATCCACTATTTCAACTTTTATTAAATGCAAAATTCAGTGAAAGGCTTTGCTTGATTATTAAAGGGAGAAACAGTATCTGGCTGCTGCAATTGAATTTATTAAAATTACCCAGGGATTAAGCTCATTACTTAGAAAAAAGAGAGAAAAGCAATCTGTAAAGACCGTCTAATTGGCTCTTGCCAAAGATGGTGTTAAAAGTTTAGATGTCCTATTAGTCATTAGACTTTTCTGTTCTACAGAGGCACATTACACTGACATTTAAACCTTCGCTCCCTAGAGAAACAGTAAATTTTTTTGCTATTATTGTTGCTGTTTTTTTTAAATCTCAAGAAAGCCAGTGCTTCAAGACAAGAAGACAGAACCAGTAGTAATCCTCCTTAGTATGCAATTGTATGAAACAGTATCATCGCGGATTAAACGAAAACAGAAACAATAGTAAAAAGAAGCTTTTGGAAGTAAGACAATTACCAAAACGGCTGAAATCTGGTACTTACTTATGAAATAGCTAACCTAAATAATAGAACCATGTAACTTGTTTCCAAGAAAGCCAAAGCATGTAGGACTCCAAATGCTACTTTCAAAATCACCTAGAGGTAGAACAATTCCCTGAATTCAGCCGGCGTCAGCTGAATTCATCTTGGGACCTTGGTCCCCTGCGGCAATCTCAGGGGCCTGAATTCAGGCTTTAGGCTCAACACACCCGATTTGGGTAGAGGTACTCATCTCGGCGTGGGTCCCAAACAACCAAGAGGTTTGGCTCACAGCACTTGGTGATTCTGCTAGGCTCCAGCTGGAAGAACATTTACTTCTTACTCAGACGCGCCCCAGCGCTCGGCTGCTCGGAATTCCCAAGGCAGTGGCAGCTCTGGACAGCTGGCACACTTGGAGCACATCCCCGACTGACAGCTGAGCAACACGCAGCCCAAATACGAAACTCGGGACTCTCAAACTACCAATGAACACTTCTGAGGTTTCCAGAAGACACAAAAAAATTCAGTCAGATAACGGCACAATCAGTAGGAAATGACACAATTTGCTTAGCACTTTTCAAAATCTAGGCACTATTAGATATTTACCTCATCATCTTCAAAAATCCTAGCCGAAGATAATAAACCCCTTTATGACATAGGAGTAACTATTGCTTTGACATTCTTAAGCAAAACTGGAGCAATTAGACCTGGAGGATTTAGCAGTTCACCGTATCACTAAAATATTAAGTAAATTCTGTACTTACCCTCTATCAACCCTGATACAGTGAGGAGGCTGCACAGAATTAAAAAATTAACCACAACACCAGTACAAGTAATAGCTTGCAAGTTTGTCTTCTCATCTCTACATCTGTCACTGCCATGGAAAAACTCTCTGGGAAATGAACTATCCTCATTTCCTTTTTCGAGCATCAAGTATGATGTACAAATTAAAATAATAAAATTAATAATGCATTTACGTGCCAAGTCAGGCAGAAACATCAAGGAACTTGCGTTCTGCTGCTTTACCAAACAGACAAACACCTACAACCACAAGTATTTTCTGCAAAGGTGTGAAGGTTTTCCACATCTTAACTGCTCTTGACTGCAAGAGACAGTCACAACTCTCGTACTCCAGTCCACCAGAACACGTATCATCCATATTATATTTTCATTATAGTAGCTCCCATTAAGTATTTACAACAGCTCCTTTTGCTTATTAAGCATTGCTATACCCTCAAGCTAAATTTACTAGCAGAAACCAGGCAAAATGCATTTTTAATGCTGTCTGTATTCCCACGGTACCTCAGTGATCTTAAATTATTTTTTCCTCCCCAAAACAATACACCTTCTGGGCACCAAGGTTTCAGTTTTAAATATGACCAGGTTCATTCTGTAGCTGTATTAGTGCACATGTGTGCCAGCTTCTTTTTCTGGTCTTTTTTTTTTTTTTTTCCTGAGGTACTTGTTTAATTAAATGTCACATCCAGCTTGGCACTGGAAAGACACTGTATGACTTGTATTTGAGGAAAAGCTGTCAGCTTGTCTCTTCCCCTGTCAAACTCCCATCTGCTCTGGAGAGATTAGTTTGCACTATGGGATCACCCTTTGGCAGGGTTTTTGCTGTCTACGGCTCAATAACACACAAGGTAGTGCACAGAAACCAGACCACCTATGTTTTTCTGTGAGTTCCTGACTTAGAGCTCACAAAGTATTTAAAGTTATTTTGGGAATTTTCTATGCCACTAAGTAACAAGAAATGTAAAATATTGTTTAGCATTAGAGCAAAGGCATAAAGAGCATATCCGTTCACATCTGCCATTCTTAAAAACAATCCTTAGTACTGGTTGAGCTGTACTTAAACCAAATGCTCTTGGTCCTAGAAGGGCCATTTCTATGCTCTGGTGGCTTAGCAGATAGAAGAAGGTTCTAATACCTAGTGTTCCATTGTTTTGTCAACTAGTGACTTTATTGCAAAGCCTCAAAGAAATCACTTAACTTCATTAAGTCTCCATTCCCATTCTGCTCAGCCATCGCTGGTTTGCACCAATACCTTACCTGCCCTACACCTGCTTACACCCAGTCCTAGCTTCATCATCTGCTTGAGCCGGGGTGTTTGTTACTAGTTGGGATTTTTATTTTCTAGGTAGAAAATGCCAGAAACACTGAAAGGCAGCATCTAACAAACATTATTACCAGAGAGTGACAGTAATGTCAGAGAACAGAGAGACATTTCGCACAGCTGACAGGTACGGAGCTGTTGCAGGCACAGGGACTCATCCAGATTAACAGCCTGTGAAGCTCTGAAGGAAGCAGCATGAACCACGCCAGGCAAAGACCAGAGCACTCGACGTTTCCAGTCAGCGGACTGCTGCATGAAGTACACGCACACTAATGCTCTTCCCCAGGGAAAAGGACATGGTTATGGATCAGTGAAAGGTTTGGTTATGGATCAGTGAAAGGTTTTTGGCAGCACTGAGTTGTTTTGGGGTGGTTTTTTTTTTTTTTGGTCCATTTTATCTGCTGTTCTGATTAGTTCTACCTTCGCTGCCAGGGCTACAAAACTATGTAAATCACTCTGAGGCTGAAAGAAAACTTGATTGCACAGGCCCCAGCTACACGTTGGTAGAATGTGAGCTATCCTAAAGAGATTATTGAAATAACTGTGTGTCGTATCAATACGGGTACAGCTCATCTCCACTTCACTATACATCTCTTTCTGCCAGAACCTATTAAGGTTTAACACCCCTCTTTGATCCAGTGGCTGTTTTTTTCCCCAAAGACCAGAAGTCAAGATCAAGTGAAGACCCGTTAATAATCTCACATCACAGCTTGTGGCTCAAAGAAGGAATCTTTGAAGGGTTTAACAGGAATAAGAGAAACACAACAGGGACACCTTACGTGAGAGGAGAATCGAGTCTAATTCACTGCTAGCCTCTTTGTATGTGCTAAGCAAATTAAGTCCACTTTACCCACCATAAATCTGCCCTAATGGGAAGATCCATGCATTATGTACAGTACTAGGCCACAGCACATCTCATTTTTATATGCAACACAAGAGTATATATAACAGCAGATAAACTTGCTTTAAGATACTGTTCTAACTAGGTCATACAAATTTGTTCTTCTTAAGGTGCAGCTTTGAAAAGAGGTATATACCCTAAAGATCAGGGTACACAGTGATGCAGCAGACACAGACATGGATTTCATCGTCATGCTACTTATTCCAGGCACTTTCTGCATCAAGATGTGTGTCCAGCACCTTAAAAGGAACATTCACAAATATTCCAGTCACTACAGTTATCAGACAAATCACATCCACCGGGGGAAAACCCGGTGGGGCTTCAGCTGCTG